>NC_090393.1:76404328-76571828 GCF_036365525.1 Heterodontus francisci | reverse complement strand
CAGGGGAGAGGGAGATAGAGGGTGGCGAGGGAGATAGAGGGGGATTGGGAGATAGAGGGGGAGAGGGAGATAGAGGGGGGTGAGGGAGATAGAGGGGGGTGAGGGAGATAGAGGGGAAGAGGGAGATAGAGGGGAAGAGGGAGATAGAGGGGGGAGAGGGAGATAGAGGGGGAGAGGGAGATAGAGGGGGGTGAGGGAGATAGAGGGGGGTGAGGGAGATAGAGGGAGGTGAGGGAGATAGAGGGGAAGATGGAGATAGAGGGGGATTAGGAGATAGAGGGGGAGAGGGAGATAGAGGGGGTTGAGGGAGATAGAGGGGGTTGAGGGAGAGAGAGCGGGAGAGGGAGATAGAGGGGGATTGGGAGATAGAGGGGGAGCGGGAGATAGAGGGTGGAGACGGAGATACAGGGTGGAGACGGAGATAGAGGGTGGAGACGGAGATAGAGGTGGAGAGATGGATGGGGTAGAGGGTTGTGAACCTGTGGAATTCTCTACCGCAGAAGGCAGTGGAGACCAAGTCATTAAATATATTCATGGAGGAGAGAGATATATTTCTAAATGTCAAAGGGATCAAGGGGTATGGGGAGAAAGTGGGAACAGGGTACTGAATTAGACCATCGGTCATGATCTTTATTGAATGACGGAGCAGGTCCAAAGGGCCGAATGGCCTGCTCCTGCTCCTATTTTCTATGTTTCTATGAGAGAGGCGGATTGACAGAGGGAGAGAGAAGGAGAAACAGAGAGAGAAGGAGAGATAGAGATGGAGCGAGGTGACCCTGATATTCTCTCTCTCTCACACACACACATCCAGACACACACAGACACATCCACAAAGGGACACACAGACACACACACACAGACACACACACACAGACACACACACACACACAGACAGATTTTACAATCCACACTGATGTCAGTAAAAATGACCAACAGAACCTCAGTAACAATCCCCAGTGTCTGCCCAGTCCTGAGAGAGACAGAGAGAGAGATAGAGCAGTGACAGAGAGAGACAGTGAAAGAGGGAAGACAAAACAGCTTGTGGGAGAAACTTTACATTTCTTTGTGTTCCACAGATTTTATTAAAAGTTGAAAGGGACTGGACACTGGAAAAGCTGTCAACACACAACAACAACACTGAGAGACTTTAGATGTGAGGGAAGGGGAGACACACTTTAAAATCCACACTGATGTCAGTAAGAATCCCCAAACACAACCTCAGTAACAATCCCCATTATCTGCCCAGTCCTGTATTGTGGGTTTCTTCTTTGGCCTCCTTATCTCGAAAGACAATGGGTAAGTGCCTGGAGGTGGATCAGTTGTGTGTGGAGCAGCGCCTGGAGTGGCTACAAAGGCCAATTCTAGAGTGACAAGCTTTTCTTCCACAGGTGCTGCAGAGAAATGTGATTGTCGGGGCTGTTACACAGTTGGCTCTTCCCTTGCGCCTCTGTCTTTTTTGTGGGTTTAGTGTGAGGGTTTGAGGGGGGAGGTTTGGATCAGTGTTTGATATTTTGAAACTGCAGGGAAAGAATTAAAGGTTTAAAATGAACTAAGAGATGTCTGAAAGCATTGCTGTGCTGGGATTAACATATCAATGGACTGTAAAAGTCAGAAAGGTCCTGTCCTGGGATTAACATATCAATGGACAGGCCCCCTCCCCCGCCCCCGAGGCAGGAGATTGAGAGACAGCCCAACATGTCAAACGCTCAAGGGGTGGAGTTTGCAAACAGCTCACTCAGGATATAAACTGGGTTTGAAGATCTCAGTTCCAATCACAAAACCCACCTTTCACTCTCTGTCTGCAGAGAGTGGACACATTCCCCAGTCTGATTCAGTGTGTGTGTCTGTGTATCTGTGTTTGTGCTCTCTCTGTCTCAATCTGGTTTAGAACTGTGATTTGATTGTATTTGAATATTGCTGATTGTCTGTGTAACTGAGAGAGGAAACTCTGGGCTCTTGCTGTGCAATTTTGTTTAAAAATGTCCTCGCTTTGTATTTTAATCCAATTTTCTTCTCCTTCTTTCCCCTGAGGAATTTTCATTCTGAAAACTGCACGGTGAAGGTGAAAAGAGGGAAAGTTTGGGACGAGGAATCCTTGGACAGGAGCTTCCTCCAGAGGGGACGGACTGAGGCCTTGTCCACAGGCTGTACCCAAAGGGCCCACGTGAGTTGTGTCTGTTTATCAGCCTGAGGTTTAATTTCCTCTCTGGGGCCCTGGGTTAACCAGTTCATGTTGGATTGGGGCTCCTGGTGTTTTCAACAGGTTGAAAGGCTGGGGTTAAAGCAGCAGCCCCAGGAAGGAGTCCCATTTGCCACTTGCTCCTTCCAGCCCTGTCTGTGAGGTTTGCTGGTGTTTTGGTCAATGCTATGAAGCTAACAGTTAAATAAGATGCACAGTGCCCATTTTAATTCATTTTACAGTAGGTCTGAGCTTTCTCTCTGTCTCCACATTCTTTCCCTGTGTCTCTATCTCCCCCCATGCTTTCTCTTCTCTGTCTCGGTTTCACACTCACCTTCTCCAATTAAACCTTTAATAATTTTTTTTTAAAAACATGCCACACACAGCAATGTGATTTGTCATTATTTGAAATGGTGAGACAGAATCAGCAGCTTGTTCCCAGTTTAAAGAGGGAGTTTTGCCCTTTCTGGGGACTGAAATATGTCTATTATCACATTGTTGCTCGTGGGATCTTGCTGTGCATCTAGTGCCCAGCAGCATTTCCTGCACAGTAATGAGGACACTTTAAAATGCAGCTTCCTGAGGGTCTGAGTGTGGATTTCTCTGTTTTCTCTCCATCTTGCTCTGCTTTTCTCTCCCCTGCACTTTCTCTATTTTAACCATTAATCAATAGGTGCCACAATGTGTGCACAGCAAGATCCCACAGGCAGCAATATGATAATATGCAGATAATCTGTTTTCAGTGATGTAAGTTTAGGGATGGCAGAGGGCGGGACTTTCCTGCAGTGACTAAGTGGTCAGCACCGCAGCCTCACAGCTCCAGTAACCCAGGTTGGGTTCTGGGTACCGCCTGTGCGGAGTTTGCAAGTTCTCCATGTGGGTTTCCTCCGGGTGCTCTGGTTTCCTGCCACATGCCAAAGACTTTCGTGTTGATAGGTAAATTGGCCATTAGAAAAATTGCCCCTAGTGTAGGTAGGTGGTTGGAGAATTGAGGGAAGATGGGGATGTGAGAGGGGGGAAAATGGCATTAATGTAGGATTAGCATAAATGGGTGGCTGATGGTCAGCGTTGGGCCGAAGGGCCTGTTTTAGTGCTGTATCTCTCTATGACTCGAATGTGACGTGCGGTTATTTTAAACGATGACAGAAACATTTCAGCGGACGTTTCAATCTAGATTAAATCCCAGATCGAGAGAGAAAGAAACTGATGTGGAGGAGTTTGGGGAGGGAGCAGGAGAAAGACAGGGAGAGGGGTGTTTGAGATTTTCAAACTGCAGGAATGTCCCTCCCTCTGCGATCTCGAAACTTACGTCACTAAAAACAGATTTACCTGCATATTAGCATATTGTTGCCTTTGGGATCTTGCTGTGCACAGATTGCCTACAGGTTTCCTGCATTGCAACAGTGAGGACCACTTTAAAAATTAGTTCATTGATTCTCAACTGCTCCTGAGGGCCAATAATTACAAGAGCTGAACGTGAAGCTGTATAAAGACTTGTGAAAAGTTTAAAGATGGAGTTCAGCATTTTCTGAGGACTGTGATGGGATATCTGGCTATGATCACATTGTGGGATCCTGCTGTGCATACATTCCCTGCATCAATTCTTACATTACAACACTGAGGCAGGAACAGATGGAGAGAAAAAGAGGGAGAGAGAGAAACAGCTGGAGGTGGCAGGTAAATCAGAGAGAGAGAGAGACAGGCGGAGTGTGGATGAGGGAGGGAAGGCAGAGAAAGATGGAGAAAGACAGAGAGAGAGAGAAATCCACACTCAAAATCTTGGTAAACTGAATTTTGAAGTATCACCATTGCTGGGATCTTGCTGTGCACAGCTTGCCTGCAGAATTCCCTGCATTGTAACAGTGAGTGCATTTTAGAAGTGAATTCATTGTGTGTAAAGCTCTCCTGAAGGCCTGGATTTTAAGTCCGGAGCTTGAAGCCGGTATAATTCCCAAATAATGCTGGTGTTTTGGGCAGTGCCGTGAATTTCTCTCTCTCTCTCCATCTGTCTCTCTGAATGAGAGTAACAGGAGGGAGAGAGAAGCAGGAGAGTGAGGGAATCAGAGGGGGAGAGAGGGGTAGCCGGCTGTAAGCACACTGCTGCTTGTGGGATCTTGCTGTGCATCAATGGCCGACAGCATTTCCAACGTTGCAACAGTGACGACCACTTTAAAAATTGATTCATTGAGTGTCAAATACTTCTGTGAATCAGCAATGAAATGGGTGAAATGTGAAGTTTTGTAAAGGCATGTTCTCATTCCCGAATAATGCTGGTGTTTGAGGCTGTGGGTTGAATTTGACAGTGAAATGAAACACCGGGGGACCATTTGAATTCAGATTTTCAGGGATGGGAATGTGGATTTGTCTCTCTATCCTTCTATAGGAGAGGGGATGGGGGTCACCAGTGTTTGTGTGCTTTTACAATGAGGCAGAAACAGATGTAGAGAGACACAGAGAGAAATAGAGAGAGAGAGGGAGAGAGAGACAGCAGGAAATGACAGGGGAAACACATCTACACTTCCCAGTCTCTGGCTCTGTGTCAGGGGATGTGTTTGTAAGTCACTGAGAGATTGTTTTATGTCAGTGAGTTTGAGAGAGAGTCCTGGGCTCTCGCTGTGTTTTATTTCTGTGCAAAAATGCTTTGCTTTGTTTGAATCAATTTTATTTCTCTTATTCCCAAGGAGAATCTTTTCAGAAGCTGCAGCTGTGATGATGCAGAGGGAGAATCTTTTGTCCACATGGAATTCTCCGACAAGAGCTTTAACCGGAGAGGGAAAATAATAATAAAAATATATTTGTCATTGTCAAATTAATTTCTAGATCCAGAAAATAAGACTGTGTGATTTCGGGGCTGATAGAAAAACAAAGTGCTGGAAATGCTCAGTATTTCCAACACGGTTTTTATTTCAGATTTCCAGCATCTGCAGTATTTTGATTTTGTGTTTTCGGGGGACTGTGGATTTTATTTTAACACAAGGGAGGGGGCTGGAGGGTGCTCCGAAGGGAATAGTTTGGGAATCGCTGCTCCAGAACAGTCAATGTAATCCCATAGATTTCCCTCTCTCCATCTCTTGCTGCTACTTGTTACCTGCACCTTCCTCCTCGTTCCTAATTCCGTTTCTTCACATCTTTAAATCCCTATCTCTGTATCACTCAACATCCTTTCTATCTCTGCCTCTCTCCAGAGTCTCACAAGTTTCCATTGTCACTCTCTTTCTGCGACTCTCTGCATCTTTATCTGTCTCTCTCACAGTCCATTTTTTCTCTCTCACTCACTTCCAAATCCCTGAATCTTTCCATCTCTGCTCCTCCTTTCCTGCAAGATTATCTCTGCATTTCCCTCCGACCTGTCCCGGGACACCCCTCTCTATTCTGTGAACACATTTTACTTTGTATCTCTGCCCCTCCACCTCTTTCTGTCTCTGCATATTCAGATGGTATTTAGATGGGGGTCTGTCCCCGGGGATGTATTTAGATGGCGGTCTGTCACCGGGGTTAGTATTTAGATGGGGTCTGTCCCCGGGGTTAGTATTTAGATGGGGGTCTGTCCCCGGGGTTAGTATTTAGATGGCGGACTGTCCCTGGGGATGTATTTAGATGGGGGTCTGTCCAGTGATGGGGGGGTATTTAGATGGGGGTCTGTCCCCGGGGTTAGTATTTAGATGGGGGTCTGTCCCCGGGGATGTATTTAGATGGCGGTCTGTCACCGGGGATGTATTTAGAGGGGGGTCTGTCCCCGGGGATGTATTTAGATGGTGGTCTGTCCCCGGGGATGGATTTAGATGGGGGTCTGTCCCCGGGGATGGATTTAGATGGGGGTCTGTCTCCGGGGTTAGTATTTAGATGGCGGTCTGTCCCCGGGGATGGATTTAAATGGGGGTCTGTCCCCGGGGATGGATTTAGATGGGGGCTGTCCCCGGAGATGGATTTAGATGGGGGTCTGTCCCCGGGGATGTATTTAGATGGCGGTCTGTCCCCGGGGATGGATTTAGATGGGGGTCTGTCCCCGGGGTTAGTATTTAGATGGGGGTCTGTCCCCGGGGTTAGTATTTAGATGGCGGTCTGACCTGGGGTTAGTATTTAGATGGCGGTCTGTCCCCGGGGTTAGTATTTAGATGGCGGTGTGTCCCCGGGGTTAGTATTTAGATGGGGGTCTGTCCCCGGGGTTAGTATTTAGATGGGGGTCTGTCCCCGGGGTTAGTATTTCGATGGCGGTCTGTCCCCGGGGATGTATTTAGATGGGGGTCTGTCCCCGGGGATGGATTTTGATGGGGGCTGTCCCCGGGGATGGATTTAGATGGGGGTCTGTCACTGGGGATGTATTTAAATGGCGGTCTGTCCCCGGGGATGGATTTAGATGGGGGTCTGTCCCCGGGGATGGATTTAGATGGGGGTCTGTCCCCGGGGTTAGTATTTAGATGGGGGTCTGTCCCCGGGGTTAGTATTTAGATGGCGGTCTGTCCCCGGGGTTAGTATTTAGATGGCGGTCTGTCCCTGGGGTTAGTATTCAGATGGCGGTCTGTCCCCGGGGATGTACTTAGATGGCGGTCTGTACCCGGGGTTAGTATTTACATGGGGGTCTGTCCCCGGGGTTAGTATATAGATGGGGGTCTGTCCCCGGGGTTAGTATTTAGATGGCGGTCTGTCCCCGGGGTTAGTATTTAGATGGGGGTCTGTCCCCGGGGATGGATTTAGATGGGGGTCTGTCCCCGGGGATGTATTTAGATGGGGGTCTGTCCCCGGGGATGTATATAGATGGCGGTCTGTTCCCGGGGATGTATATAGATGGGGGTCTGTCCCCGGGGATGTATATAGATGGGGGTCTGTCCCCGGGGATGTATTTAGATGGGGGTCAGTATTTAGATTTGGGTCTGTTCCCGGGGATGTATTTAGATGGGGGTCTGTCCCCGGGGTTAGTATTTAGATGGCGGTCTGTCCCCGGGGTTAGTATTTAGATGGCGGTCTGTCCCCGGGGATGTATTTAGATGGCGGTCTGTCCCCGGGGTTAGTATTTAGATGGGGGTCTGTCCCCGGGGTTAGTATTTAGATGGGGGTCTGTCCCCGGGGTTAGTATTGAGATGGGGGTCTGTCCCCGGGTATGGATTTGGAAGGGGGTCTGTCCCCGGGGATTTATTTAGATGGGGGTCTGTCCCCGGGGATGTATATAGATGGCATTCTGTCCCCGGGGATGTATATAGATGGGGGTCTGTCCCCGGGGATGTATATAGATGGGGGTCTGTCCCTGGGGTTAGTATTTAGATGGGGGTCTGTCCCCGGGGATGTATTTAGATGGCGGTCTGTCCCCGGGGATGGATTTAGATGGGGGTCTGTCCCCGGGGATGGATTTAGATGGGGGTCTGTCCCCGGTGTTCGTATTTAGATGGCGGTCTGTCCCCGGGGTTAGTATTTAGATGGCGGTCTGTCCCCAGGGTTAGTATTTAGATGGGGGTCTGTCCCCGGGGATGTATTTAGATCGGGGTCTGTCCCCGTGGTTAGTATTTAGATGGCGGTCTGTCCCCGGGGATGTATTTAGATGGCGGTCTGTCCCCGGGGTTAGTATTTAGATGGGGGTCTGTCCCCGGGGTTAGTATTTAGATGGGGGTCTGTCCCCGGGGATGTATTTAGATGGCGGTCTGTCCCCGGGGTTAGTATTTAGATGGGGGTCTGTCCCCGGGGTTAGTATTTAGATGGGGGTCTGTCCCCGGGGTTAGTATTTAGATGTCAGTCTGTCCCCGGGGTTAGTATTTAGATGGCGGTCTGTCCCTGGGCTCAGTATTTAGATGGCGGTCTGTCCCCGGGCTTAGTATTTAGATGGGGGTCTGTCCCCGGGGTTAGTATTTAGATGGCGGTCTGTCCCCGGGGTTAGTATTTAGATGGGGGTCTGTCCCCGGGGTTAGTATTTAGATGGGGGTCTGTCCCCGGGGTTAGTATTTAGATGGGGGTCTGTCCCCGGGGTTAGTATTTAGATGGTGGTCTGTCCCCGGGGATGTATTTAGATGGGGGTCTGTCCCCGGGCTTAGTATTTAGATGGGGGTCTGTCCCCGGGGTTAGTATTTAGATGGGGGTCTGTCCCCAGGGATGTATTTAGATGGGGGTCTGTCCCCAGGGATGTATCTAGATGGGGGTCTGTCCCCAGGGATGTATTTAGAGGGGGGTCTGTCCCCGGGGATGCATTTAGATGGGGGTCTGTCCCCGGCGGGGTATCTAGATGGGTGTCTGTCCCCGGCGGGGTATTTCGATGGGTGTCTGCTCCTGGGGGGGTATTTCGATGGGAGTCTGTCCCTGGGGGGGGGTATCTAGATGGGACTCCGTCCTGGGGGGGTATCTATATGGGACTCGGTCCCGGGGGGAGTATTTAGATGGGTTGTCTTGTAACAGGGGGAAGGGGATAATTAGATGGGGGTCTGTTCCTGGGGGGGTATCTAGATGGGACTCGGTCCTGGGGGGGTATTTAGATGGGACTCGGTCCTGGAGGGGTATCTAGATGGGAGTCTGTTCCAGGGGGAGGTATCTAGATGGGAGTCTGTTCCTGGGGGAGGTATTTTAGATGGGAGTCTGTTCCTGGGGGGTATCTAGATGAGACTCGGTCCTGGGGGGGTATCTAGATGGGGGTCTGTTCCTTGGGGAGGTATCTAGATGGGAGTCGATCCTGGGGGAGGTATTTTAGATGGGAGTCTGTTCCTGGGGGGGGTATCTAGATGAGACTCGGTCCTGGGGGGGTATTTAGATGGGACTCGGTCCTGGGGGGTATCTAGATGGGTGTCTGTTCCTGGGGGGTATCTAGATGGGACTCGGTCCTGGGGGGAGGGGTATCTAGATGGGAGTCTGATCCTGGGGGGTATCTAGATGGGACTCGGTCCTGGGGGGGTATCTAGATGGGTTGTCTTGTAACAGGGGGATGGGGATAATTAGATGGGGGTCTGGTGATAGTGAGGGTATTAGATGTGGGTCAGTTAACAGGAGGTATCAGATAGGGGTCTGTAGATGAGGATTATTTAGATTGGGTGGGGGTCTGTACAAAAGGGGAATGTTATCCGGGGGGGGGAATATTGCAGGGGATAAAATTTACATCGCGGATATAAATTGCGGTTGGAGGAAATTTTGCAGGCGGGGGGGGAATAATTGCCGGGGGGGGAATAATTGCGAGGGGGGAATAATTGCGGGGGGGGGGAATAATTGCGCGGGGGGAATAATTGCGGGGGGGGAATAATTGCCGGGGGGGAATTATTGCGGGTGGGGGGAATAATTGCGGGGGGCGGAATAATTGCGGGGGGGGAATAATTGCGGGGGGGAATAATTGCGGGGGGGGGAATAATTGCGGGGGGGGAATAATTGCGGGGGGGGAATAATTGCTGGGGGGGGAATAATTGCGGGTGGGGGGAATAATTGCGGGGGGCGGAATAATTGCGGGGGGGGAATAATTGCGGGGGGGCGAATAATTGCGGGGGGGGAATAATTGCGGGGGGGAATAATTGCGGGGGGGGGAATAATTGCGGGGGGGGGAATAATTGCGGGGGGGGAATAATTGCGGGGGGGGAAATAATTGCGGGGGGGGAATAATTGCGGGGGGGATATTTGGAAAAAGCACGAGAGAAAAGATAGAATGGGCGAGAAAGAAGGAGCGAACAGATAGAGAGAGAAAGAGACAAAGAAGGGATAGAAAAAGAATGAGAGAAAAGATAGAGTCAGAAGATAGAAATGGAGAAAAGACAGAGAAAAGACAGAAAGTCAGAAATAGAGAAAAGACAGAGTCAGAAATAGAGAAAAGACAGAAAGTCAGAAAAAGACAGAAAGTCAGAAATAGAGAAAAGACAGAGTCAGAAATAGAGAAAAGACAGAGTCAGAAAAAGACAGAAAGTCAGAAATAGAGAGAAAAGACAGAGTCAGAAATAGAGAAAAGACAAAGTCAGAAAAAGACACAGTCAGAAATAGAGAAAAGACAGAGAGTCAGAAATATAGAAAAGACAAAGTCAGAAAAAGACAGAAAGTCAGAAATAGAGAAAAGACAGAGTCAGAAATAGAGAAAAGACAAAGTCAGAAAAAGACCGAAAGTCAGAAATAGAGAGAAAAGACAGAGTCAGAAATCGAGAAAAGACAAAGTCAGAAAAAGACAGAGTCAGAAATAGAGAAAAGACAGAGAGTCAGAAATATAGAAAAGACAAAGTCAGAAAAAGACAGAAAGTCAGAAATAGAGAAAAGACAGAAAGTCAGAAATAGAGAAAAGACAGAAAGTCAGAAATAGAGAAAAGACAGAAGTCAGAAATAGAGAAAAGACAGAAAGTCAGAAATAGAGAAAAGACAAAGAGTCAGAAATAGAGAAAAGACAGAAAGTCAGAAATAGAGAAAAGACAGAAAGTCAGAAATAGAGAAAGGACAGAGAGTCAGAAATAGAGAAAAGAGAGTCAGAAATAGAGAAAAGAGAGTCAGAAATAGAGAAAAGACAAAGTCAGAAAAAGACAGAAAGTCAGAAATAGAGAAAAGACAGAGTCAGAAATAGAGAAAAGACAAAGTCAGAAAAAGACAGAAAGTCAGAAATAGAGAGAAAAGACAGAGTCAGAAATCGAGAAAAGACAAAGTCAGAAAAAGACAGAGTCAGAAATAGAGAAAAGACAGAGAGTCAGAAATATAGAAAAGACAAAGTCAGAAAAAGACAGAAAGTCAGAAATAGAGAAAAGACAGAAAGTCAGAAATAGAGAAAAGACAGAAAGTCAGAAATAGAGAAAACACAGAAGTCAGAAATAGAGAAAAGACAGAAAGTCAGAAATAGAGAAAAGACAAAGAGTCAGAAATAGAGAAAAGACAGAAAGTCAGAAATAGAGAAAAGACAGAAAGTCAGAAATAGAGAAAGGACAGAGAGTCAGAAATAGAGAAAAGAGAGTCAGAAATAGAGAAAAGAGAGTCAGAAATAGAGAAAAGAGAGTCAGAAATAGAGAAAGGACAAAGTAAGAAATAGAGAAAAGACAAAGTCAGAAAAAGACAGTCAGAAATAGAGAAAAGACAGAGAGTCAGAAGTAGAGAAAAGACAAAGTCAGAAATAGAGAAAAGACAAAGTCAGAAATAGAGAAAGGAGAGTCAGAAATGGAGAAAAGACAGAAAGTCAGAAATAGAGAAAAGACAGAGAGTCAGAAATACAGAAAAGACAAAGTCAGAAATACAGAAAAGACAAACTTAGAGAAAAGACAGAGAGTCACAAATAGAGAAAAGACAGAAAGTCAGAAATAGAGAAAAAAGACAGAAAGTCAGAAATAGAGAAAAGACAAAGTCAGAAAAAGACAGAAAGTCAGAAATAGAGAGAAAAGACAGAGTCAGAAATCGAGAAAAGACAAAGTCAGAAAAAGACAGAGTCAGAAATAGAGAAAAGACAGAGAGTCACAAATAGAGAAAAGACAGAGAGTCAGAAATAGAGAAAGGACAGAGAGTCAGAAATAGAGAAAGGACAGAAAGTCAGAAATAGAGAAAAGACAGAAAGTCAGAAATAGAGAAAAGACAGAAAGTCAGAAATAGAGAAAAGACAGAAAGTCAGAAATAGAGAAAGGACAGAGAGTCAGAAATAGAGAAAAGAGAGTCAGAAATAGAGAAAAGAGAGTCAGAAATAGAGAAAAGAGAGTCAGAAATAGACAGTCAGAAATAGAGAAAAGACAGAGGGTCAGAAATAGAGAAAAGACAAAGTCAGAAATAGAGAAAAGATAGAGAGTCAGAAATAGAGAAAAGACAGAGAGTCAGAAATAGAGAAAAGACAGAGAGTCAGAAATAGAGAAAGGACAGAGAGTCAGAAATAGAGAAAGGACAGAGAGTCTGAAATAGAGAAAAGACAGAAAGTCAGAAATGGAGAAAAGACAGAAAGTCAGTAATAGGGAAAGGAGAGTCAGAAATGGAGAAAAGACAGAAAGCCAGAAATAGAGAAAAGACAGAGAGTCAGAAATACAGAAAAGACAAAGTCAGAAATACAGAAAAGACAAACTTAGAGAAAAGACAGAGAATCACAAATAGAGGAAAGTCAGAAAGTCAGAAATAGAGAAAAAAGACAGAAAGTCAGAAATAGAGAAAAGACAAAGTCAGAAAAAGAGAGAAAGTCAGAAATAGAGAGAAAAGACAGAGTCAGAAATCGAGAAAAGACAAAGTCAGAAAAAGACAGAGTCAGAAATAGAGAAAAGACAGAGAGTCTGAAATATAGAAAAGACAAAGTCAGAAAAAGACAGAAAGTCAGAAATAGAGAAAAGACAGAGAGTCAGAAATAGAGAAAAGACAGAGAGTCAGAAATAGAGAAAGGACAGAGAGTCAGAAATAGAGAAAAGACAGAAAGTCAGAAATAGAGAAAAGACAAAGAGTCAGAAATAGAGAAAAGACAGAAAGTCAGAAATAGAGAAAAGACAGAAAGTCAGAAATAGAGAAAAGACAGAAAGTCAGAAATAGAGAAAGGACAGAGAGTCAGAAATAGAGAAAAGAGAGTCAGAAATAGAGAAAAGAGAGTCAGAAATAGAGAAAAGAGAGTCAGAAATAGAGAAAGGACAAAGTCAGAAATAGAGAAAAGACAAAGTCAGAAAAATACAGTCAGAAATAGAGAAAAGACAGAGAGTCAGAAGTAGAGAAAAGACAAAGTCAGAAATAGAGAAAAGACAAAGTCAGAAATAGAGAAAAGAGAGAGTCAGAAATAGAGAAAAGACAGAGAGTCAGAAATAGAGAAAGGACAGAGAGTCAGAAATAGAGAAAGGACAGAAAGTCAGAAATAGAGAAAAGACAGAAAGTCAGAAATAGAGAAAAGACAGAAAGTCAGAAATAGAGAAAAGACAGAAAGTCAGAAATAGAGAAAGGACAGAGAGTCAGAAATAGAGAAAAGAGAGTCAGAAATAGAGAAAAGAGAGTCAGAAATAGAGAAAAGAGAGTCAGAAATAGAGAAAGGACAAAGTCAGAAATAGAGAAAAGACAAAGTCAGAAAAAGACAGTCAGAAATAGAGAAAAGACAGAGAGTCAGAAGTAGAGAAAAGACAAAGTCAGAAATAGAGAAAAGACAAAGTCAGAAATAGAGAAAAGACAGAAAGTCAGAAATAGAGAAAAGACAGAAAGTCAGAAATAGAGAAAGGACAGAAAGTCAGAAATAGAGAAAAGACAAAGTCAGAAATAGAGAAAAGAGAGAGTCAGAAATAGAGAAAAGACAGAGAGTCAGAAATAGAGAAAGAACAGAGAGTCAGAAATAGAGAAAGGACAGATAGTCAGAAATAGAGAAAAGACAGAAAGTCAGAAATAGAGAAAAGACAGAAAGTCAGAAATAGAGAAAAGACAGAAAGTCAGAAATAGAGAAAGGACAGAGAGTCAGAAATAGAGAAAAGAGAGTCATAAATAGAGAAAAGAGAGTCAGAAATAGAGAAAAGAGAGTCAGAAATAGAGAAAGGACAAAGTCAGAAATAGAGAAAAGACAAAGTCAGGAAAAGACAGTCAGAAATAGAGAAAAGACAGAGAGTCAGAAGTAGAGAAAAGACAAAGTCAGAAATAGAGAAAAGAGAGAGTCAGAAATAGAGAAAAGACAGAGAGTCAGAAATAGAGAAAAGACAGAGAGTCAGAAATAGAGAAAGGACAGAGAGTCAGAAATAGAGAAAGGACAGAGAGTCTGAAATAGAGAAAAGAGAGTCAGAAATAGAGAAAAGAGAGTCAGAAATAGAGAAAAGAGAGTCAGAAATAGAGAAAAGACAGAAAGTCAGAAATAGAGAAAAGACAGAAAGTCAGAAATAGAGAAAGGACAGAAAGTCAGAAATAGAGAAAAGACAGAAAGTCAGAAATAGAGAAAAGACAGAAAGTCAGAAATAGAGAAAGTACAGAGAGTCAGAAATAGAGAAAAGAGAGTCAGAAATAGAGAAAAGAGAGTCAGAAATAGAGAAAAGAGAGTCAGAAATAGACAGTCAGAAATAGAGAAAAGACAGAGAGTCAGAAATAGAGAAAAGATAAAGTCAGAAATAGATAAAAGAGAGAGTCAGAAATAGAGAAAAGACAGAGAGTCAGAAATAGAGAAAGGACAGAGAGTCAGAAATAGAGAAAGGACAGAAAGTCAGAAATAGAGAAAAGACAGAAAGTCAGAAATAGAGAAAAGACAGAAAGTCAGAAATAGAGAAAGGACAGAAAGTCAGAAATAGAGAAAAGACAGAAAGTCAGAAATAGAGAAAAGACAGAAAGTCAGAAATAGAGAAAGTACAGAGAGTCAGAAATAGAGAAAAGAGAGTCAGAAATAGAGAGAAGAGAGTCAGAAATAGAGAAAAGAGAGTCAGAAATAGACAGTCAGAAATAGAGAAAAGACAGAGAGTCAGAAATAGAGAAAAGACAAAGTCAGAAATAGAGAAAAGATAGAGAGTCAGAAATAGAGAAAAGACAGAGAGTCAGAAATAGAGAAAAGACAGAGAGTCAGAAATAGAGAAAGGACAGAGAGTCAGAAATAGAGAAAGGACAGAGAGTCTGAAATAGAGAAAAGACAGAAAGTCAGAAATGGATAAAAGACAGAAAGTCAGAAATAGAGAAAGGACAGAGAGTCTGAAATAGAGAAAAGACAGAAAGTCAGAAATGGATAAAAGACAGAAAGTCAGTAATAGAGAAAGGAGAGTCAGAAATAGAGAAAAGACAGAAAGTCAGAAATAGAGAAAGGACAGAAAGTCAGAAATAGAGAAAAGACAGAAAGTCAGAAATAGAGAAAAGACAGAAAGTCAGAAATAGAGAAAGTACAGAGAGTCAGAAATAGGGAAAAGAGAGTCAGAAATAGAGAGAAGAGAGTCAGAAATAGAGAAAAGAGAGTCAGAAATAGACAGTCAGAAATATAGAAAAGACAGAGAGTCAGAAATAGAGAAAAGACAATGTCAGAAATAGAGAAAAGATAGAGAGTCAGAAATAGAGAAAAGACAGAGAGTCAGAAATAGAGAAAAGACAGAGAGTCAGAAATAGAGAAAAGACAAAGAGTCAGAAATAGAGAAAAGACAGAGAGTCAGAAAAAGACAGAAAGTCAGAAATAGAGAGAAAAGACAGAGTCAGAAATAGAGAAAAGACAAAGTCAGAAAAATACACAGTCAGAAATAGAGAAAAGACAGAGAGTCAGAAATATAGAAAAGACAGAAAGTCAGAAAAAGACAGAAAGTCAGAAATAGAGAAAAGACAGAGTCAGAAATAGAGAAAAGACAAAGTCAGAAAAAGACCGAAAGTCAGAAATAGAGAGAAAAGACAGAGTCAGAAATCGAGAAAAGACAAAGTCAGAAAAAGACAGAGTCAGAAATAGAGAAAAGACAGAGAGTCAGAAATATAGAAAAGACAAAGTCAGAAAAAGACAGAAAGTCAGAAATAGAGAAAAGACAGAAAGTCAGAAATAGAGAAAAGACAGAAAGTCAGAAATAGAGAAAAGACAGAAAGTCAGAAATAGAGAAAAGACAAAGAGTCAGAAATAGAGAAAAGACAGAAAGTCAGAAATAGAGAAAAGACAGAAAGTCAGAAATAGAGAAAGGACAGAGAGACAGAAATAGAGAAAGGACAGAAAGTCAGAAATAGAGAAAAGACAGAAAGTCAGAAATAGAGAAAAGACAGAAAGTCAGAAATAGAGAAAAGACAGAAAGTCAGAAATAGAGAAAAGACAGAAAGTCAGAAATAGAGAAAGGACAGAGAGTCAGAAATAGAGAAAAGAGAGTCAGAAATAGGGAAAAGAGAGTCAGAAATAGAGAAAAGAGAGTCAGAAATAGACAGTCAGAAATAGAGAAAAGACAGAGAGTCAGAAATAGAGAAAAGACAAAGTCAGAAATAGAGAAAAGATAGAGAGTCAGAAATAGAGAAAAGACAGAGAGTCAGAAATAGAGAAAAGACAGAGAGTCAGAAATAGAGAAAGGACAGAGAGTCAGAAATAGAGAAAGGACAGAGAGTCTGAAATAGAGAAAAGAGAGTCAGAAATAGAGAAAAGAGAGTCAGAAATAGAGAAAAGAGAGTCAGAAATAGAGAAAGGACAAAGTCAGAAATAGAGAAAAGACAAAGTCAGAAAAAGACAGTCAGAAATAGATTAAAGACAGAGAGTCAGAAGTAGAGAAAAGACAGAGAGTCAGAAATAGAGAAAGGACAGAGAGTCAGAAATAGAGAAAGGACAGAAAGTCAGAAATAGAGAAAAGACAGAGTCAGAAATAGAGAAAAGACAAAGTCAGAAAAAGACCGAAAGTCAGAAATAGAGAGAAAAGACAGAGTCAGAAATCGAGAAAAGACAAAGTCAGAAAAAGACAGAGTCAGAAATAGAGAAAAGACAGAGAGTCAGAAATATAGAAAAGACAAAGTCAGAAAAAGACAGAAAGTCAGAAATAGAGAAAAGACAGAAAGTCAGAAATAGAGAAAAGACAGAAAGTCAGAAATAGAGAAAAGACAGAAGTCAGAAATAGAGAAAAGACAGAAAGTCAGAAATAGAGAAAAGACAAAGAGTCAGAAATAGAGAAAAGACAGAAAGTCAGAAATAGAGAAAAGACAGAAAGTCAGAAATAGAGAAAGGACAGAGAGTCAGAAATAGAGAAAGGACAGAAAGTCAGAAATAGAGAAAAGACAGAAAGTCAGAAATAGAGAAAAGACAGAAAGTCAGAAATAGAGAAAAGACAGAAAGTCAGAAATAGAGAAAAGACAGAAAGTCAGAAATAGAGAAAGGACAGAGAGTCAGAAATAGAGAAAAGAGAGTCAGAAATAGGGAAAAGAGAGTCAGAAATAGAGAAAAGAGAGTCAGAAATAGACAGTCAGAAATAGAGAAAAGACAGAGAGTCAGAAATAGAGAAAAGACAAAGTCAGAAATAGAGAAAAGATAGAGAGTCAGAAATAGAGAAAAGACAGAGAGTCAGAAATAGAGAAAAGACAGAGAGTCAGAAATAGAGAAAGGACAGAGAGTCAGAAATAGAGAAAGGACAGAGAGTCTGAAATAGAGAAAAGAGAGTCAGAAATAGAGAAAAGAGAGTCAGAAATAGAGAAAAGAGAGTCAGAAATAGAGAAAGGACAAAGTCAGAAATAGAGAAAAGACAAAGTCAGAAAAAGACAGTCAGAAATAGATTAAAGACAGAGAGTCAGAAGTAGAGAAAAGACAAAGTCAGAAATAGAGAAAAGAGAGAGTCAGAAATAGAGAAAAGACAGAGAGTCAGAAATAGAGAAAGGACAGAGAGTCAGAAATAGAGAAAGGACAGAAAGTCAGAAATAGAGAAAAGACAGAAAGTCAGAAATAGAGAAAAGACAGAAAGTCAGAAATAGAGAAAGGACAGAAAGTCAGAAATAGAGAAAAGACAGAAAGTCAGAAATAGAGAAAAGACAGAAAGTCAGAAATAGAGAAAGTACAGAGAGTCAGAAATAGAGAAAAGAGAGTCAGAAATAGAGAAAAGAGAGTCAGAAATAGAGAAAAGAGAGTCAGAAATAGACAGTCAGAAATAGAGAAAAGACAGAGAGTCAGAAATACAGAAAAGATAAAGTCAGAAATAGATAAAAGAGAGAGTCAGAAATAGAGAAAAGACAGAGAGTCAGAAATAGAGAAAGGACAGAGAGTCAGAAATAGAGAAAGGACAGAAAGTCAGAAATAGAGAAAAGACAGAAAGTCAGAAATAGAGAAAAGACAGAAAGTCAGAAATAGAGAAAGTACAGAGAGTCAGAAATAGAGAAAAGAGAGTCAGAAATAGAGAGAAGAGAGTCAGAAATAGAGAAAAGAGAGTCAGAAATAGACAGTCAGAAATAGAGAAAAGACAGAGAGTCAGAAATAGAGAAAAGACAAAGTCAGAAATAGAGAAAAGATAGAGAGTCAGAAATAGAGAAAAGACAGAGAGTCAGAAATAGAGAAAAGACAGAGAGTCAGAAATAGAGAAAGGACAGAGAGTCAGAAATAGAGAAAGGACAGAAAGTCAGAAATAGAGAAAAGACAGAAAGTCAGAAATACAGAAAAGATAAAGTCAGAAATAGATAAAAGAGAGAGTCAGAAATAGAGAAAAGACAGAGAGTCAGAAATAGAGAAAGGACAGAGAGTCAGAAATAGAGAAAGGACAGAAAGTCAGAAATAGAGAAAAGACAGAAAGTCAGAAATAGAGAAAAGACAGAAAGTCAGAAATAGAGAAAGTACAGAGAGTCAGAAATAGAGAAAAGAGAGTCAGAAATAGAGGGAAGAGAGTCAGAAATAGAGAAAAGAGAGTCAGAAATAGACAGTCAGAAATAGAGAAAAGACAGAGAGTCAGAAATAGAGAAAAGACAAAGTCAGAAATAGAGAAAAGATAGAGAGTCAGAAATAGAGAAAAGACAGAGAGTCAGAAATAGAGAAAAGACAGAGAGTCAGAAATAGAGAAAGGACAGAGAGTCAGAAATAGAGAAAGGACAGAGAGTCTGAAATAGAGAAAAGACAGAAAGTCAGAAATGGATAAAAGACAGAAGGTCAGTAATAGAGAAAGGAGAGTCAGAAATAGAGAAAAGACAGAGAGTCAGAAATAGAGAAAGGACAGAGAGTCAGAAATAGAGAAAGGACAGAAAGTCAGAAATAGAGAAAAGACAGAAAGTCAGAAATACAGAAAAGATAAAGTCAGAAATAGATAAAAGAGAGAGTCAGAAATAGAGAAAAGACAGAGAGTCAGAAATAGAGAAAGGACAGAGAGTCAGAAATAGAGAAAGGACAGAAAGTCAGAAATAGAGAAAAGACAGAAAGTCAGAAATAGAGAAAAGACAGAAAGTCAGAAATAGAGAAAGTACAGAGAGTCAGAAATAGAGAAAAGAGAGTCAGAAATAGAGAGAAGAGAGTCAGAAATAGAGAAAAGAGAGTCAGAAATAGACAGTCAGAAATAGAGAAAAGGCAGAGAGTCAGAAATAGAGAAAAGACAAAGTCAGAAATAGAGAAAAGATAGAGAGTCAGAAATAGAGAAAAGACAGAGAGTCAGAAATAGAGAAAAGACAGAAAGTCAGAAATAGAGAAAAGACAAAGAGTCAGAAATAGAGAAAAGACAGAAAGTCAGAAATAGAGAAAAGACAGAAAGTCAGAAATAGAGAAAGGACAGAGAGTCAGAAATAGAGAAAGGACAGAAAGTCAGAAATAGAGAAAAGACAGAAAGTCAGAAATAGAGAAAAGACAGAAAGTCAGAAATAGAGAAAAGACAGAAAGTCAGAAATAGAGAAAAGACAGAAAGTCAGAAATAGAGAAAGGACAGAGAGTCAGAAATAGAGAAAAGAGAGTCAGAAATAGGGAAAAGAGAGTCAGAAATAGAGAAAAGAGAGTCAGAAATAGACAGTCAGAAATAGAGAAAAGACAGAGAGTCAGAAATAGAGAAAAGACAAAGTCAGAAATAGAGAAAAGATAGAGAGTCAGAAATAGAGAAAAGACAGAGAGTCAGAAATAGAGAAAAGACAGAGAGTCAGAAATAGAGAAAGGACAGAGAGTCAGAAATAGAGAAAGGACAGAGAGTCTGAAATAGAGAAAAGAGAGTCAGAAATAGAGAAAAGAGAGTCAGAAATAGAGAAAAGAGAGTCAGAAATAGAGAAAGGACAAAGTCAGAAATAGAGAAAAGACAAAGTCAGAAAAAGACAGTCAGAAATAGATTAAAGACAGAGAGTCAGAAGTAGAGAAAAGACAAAGTCAGAAATAGAGAAAAGAGAGAGTCAGAAATAGAGAAAAGACAGAGAGTCAGAAATAGAGAAAGGACAGAGAGTCAGAAATAGAGAAAGGACAGAAAGTCAGAAATAGAGAAAAGACAGAAAGTCAGAAATAGAGAAAAGACAGAAAGTCAGAAATAGAGAAAGGACAGAAAGTCAGAAATAGAGAAAAGACAGAAAGTCAGAAATAGAGAAAAGACAGAAAGTCAGAAATAGAGAAAGTACAGAGAGTCAGAAATAGAGAAAAGAGAGTCAGAAATAGAGAAAAGAGAGTCAGAAATAGAGAAAAGAGAGTCAGAAATAGACAGTCAGAAATAGAGAAAAGACAGAGAGTCAGAAATACAGAAAAGATAAAGTCAGAAATAGATAAAAGAGAGAGTCAGAAATAGAGAAAAGACAGAGAGTCAGAAATAGAGAAAGGACAGAGAGTCAGAAATAGAGAAAGGACAGAAAGTCAGAAATAGAGAAAAGACAGAAAGTCAGAAATAGAGAAAAGACAGAAAGTCAGAAATAGAGAAAGTACAGAGAGTCAGAAATAGAGAAAAGAGAGTCAGAAATAGAGAGAAGAGAGTCAGAAATAGAGAAAAGAGAGTCAGAAATAGACAGTCAGAAATAGAGAAAAGACAGAGAGTCAGAAATAGAGAAAAGACAAAGTCAGAAATAGAGAAAAGATAGAGAGTCAGAAATAGAGAAAAGACAGAGAGTCAGAAATAGAGAAAAGACAGAGAGTCAGAAATAGAGAAAGGACAGAGAGTCAGAAATAGAGAAAGGACAGAAAGTCAGAAATAGAGAAAAGACAGAAAGTCAGAAATACAGAAAAGATAAAGTCAGAAATAGATAAAAGAGAGAGTCAGAAATAGAGAAAAGACAGAGAGTCAGAAATAGAGAAAGGACAGAGAGTCAGAAATAGAGAAAGGACAGAAAGTCAGAAATAGAGAAAAGACAGAAAGTCAGAAATAGAGAAAAGACAGAAAGTCAGAAATAGAGAAAGTACAGAGAGTCAGAAATAGAGAAAAGAGAGTCAGAAATAGAGGGAAGAGAGTCAGAAATAGAGAAAAGAGAGTCAGAAATAGACAGTCAGAAATAGAGAAAAGACAGAGAGTCAGAAATAGAGAAAAGACAAAGTCAGAAATAGAGAAAAGATAGAGAGTCAGAAATAGAGAAAAGACAGAGAGTCAGAAATAGAGAAAAGACAGAGAGTCAGAAATAGAGAAAGGACAGAGAGTCAGAAATAGAGAAAGGACAGAGAGTCTGAAATAGAGAAAAGACAGAAAGTCAGAAATGGATAAAAGACAGAAGGTCAGTAATAGAGAAAGGAGAGTCAGAAATAGAGAAAAGACAGAGAGTCAGAAATAGAGAAAGGACAGAGAGTCAGAAATAGAGAAAGGACAGAAAGTCAGAAATAGAGAAAAGACAGAAAGTCAGAAATACAGAAAAGATAAAGTCAGAAATAGATAAAAGAGAGAGTCAGAAATAGAGAAAAGACAGAGAGTCAGAAATAGAGAAAGGACAGAGAGTCAGAAATAGAGAAAGGACAGAAAGTCAGAAATAGAGAAAAGACAGAAAGTCAGAAATAGAGAAAAGACAGAAAGTCAGAAATAGAGAAAGTACAGAGAGTCAGAAATAGAGAAAAGAGAGTCAGAAATAGAGAGAAGAGAGTCAGAAATAGAGAAAAGAGAGTCAGAAATAGACAGTCAGAAATAGAGAAAAGGCAGAGAGTCAGAAATAGAGAAAAGACAAAGTCAGAAATAGAGAAAAGATAGAGAGTCAGAAATAGAGAAAAGACAGAGAGTCAGAAATAGAGAAAAGACAGAGAGTCAGAAATAGAGAAAGGACAGAGAGTCAGAAATAGAGAAAGGACAGAAAGTCAGAAATAGAGAAAAGACAGAAAGTCAGAAATACAGAAAAGATAAAGTCAGAAATAGATAAAAGAGAGAGTCAGAAATAGAGAAAAGACAGAGAGTCAGAAATAGAGAAAGGACAGAGAGTCAGAAATAGAGAAAGGACAGAAAGTCAGAAATAGAGAAAAGACAGAAAGTCAGAAATAGAGAAAAGACAGAAAGTCAGAAATAGAGAAAGTACAGAGAGTCAGAAATAGAGAAAAGAGAGTCAGAAATAGAGGGAAGAGAGTCAGAAATAGAGAAAAGAGAGTCAGAAATAGACAGTCAGAAATAGAGAAAAGACAGAGAGTCAGAAATAGAGAAAGGACAGAGAGTCAGAAATAGAGAAAGGACAGAAAGTCAGAAATAGAGAAAAGACAGAAAGTCAGAAATAGAGAAAAGACAGAAAGTCAGAAATAGAGAAAGGACAGAAAGTCAGAAATAGAGAAAAGACAGAAAGTCAGAAATAGAGAAAAGACAGAAAGTCAGAAATAGAGAAAGTACAGAGAGTCAGAAATAGAGAAAAGAGAGTCAGAAATAGAGAAAAGAGAGTCAGAAATAGAGAAAAGAGAGTCAGAAATAGACAGTCAGAAATAGAGAAAAGACAGAGAGTCAGAAATACAGAAAAGATAAAGTCAGAAATAGATAAAAGAGAGAGTCAGAAATAGAGAAAAGACAGAGAGTCAGAAATAGAGAAAGGACAGAGAGTCAGAAATAGAGAAAGGACAGAAAGTCAGAAATAGAGAAAAGACAGAAAGTCAGAAATAGAGAAAAGACAGAAAGTCAGAAATAGAGAAAGTACAGAGAGTCAGAAATAGAGAAAAGAGAGTCAGAAATAGAGAGAAGAGAGTCAGAAATAGAGAAAAGAGAGTCAGAAATAGACAGTCAGAAATAGAGAAAAGACAGAGAGTCAGAAATAGAGAAAAGACAAAGTCAGAAATAGAGAAAAGATAGAGAGTCAGAAATAGAGAAAAGACAGAGAGTCAGAAATAGAGAAAAGACAGAGAGTCAGAAATAGAGAAAGGACAGAGAGTCAGAAATAGAGAAAGGACAGAAAGTCAGAAATAGAGAAAAGACAGAAAGTCAGAAATACAGAAAAGATAAAGTCAGAAATAGATAAAAGAGAGAGTCAGAAATAGAGAAAAGACAGAGAGTCAGAAATAGAGAAAGGACAGAGAGTCAGAAATAGAGAAAGGACAGAAAGTCAGAAATAGAGAAAAGACAGAAAGTCAGAAATAGAGAAAAGACAGAAAGTCAGAAATAGAGAAAGTACAGAGAGTCAGAAATAGAGAAAAGAGAGTCAGAAATAGAGGGAAGAGAGTCAGAAATAGAGAAAAGAGAGTCAGAAATAGACAGTCAGAAATAGAGAAAAGACAGAGAGTCAGAAATAGAGAAAAGACAAAGTCAGAAATAGAGAAAAGATAGAGAGTCAGAAATAGAGAAAAGACAGAGAGTCAGAAATAGAGAAAAGACAGAGAGTCAGAAATAGAGAAAGGACAGAGAGTCAGAAATAGAGAAAGGACAGAGAGTCTGAAATAGAGAAAAGACAGAAAGTCAGAAATGGATAAAAGACAGAAGGTCAGTAATAGAGAAAGGAGAGTCAGAAATAGAGAAAAGACAGAGAGTCAGAAATAGAGAAAGGACAGAGAGTCAGAAATAGAGAAAGGACAGAAAGTCAGAAATAGAGAAAAGACAGAAAGTCAGAAATACAGAAAAGATAAAGTCAGAAATAGATAAAAGAGAGAGTCAGAAATAGAGAAAAGACAGAGAGTCAGAAATAGAGAAAGGACAGAGAGTCAGAAATAGAGAAAGGACAGAAAGTCAGAAATAGAGAAAAGACAGAAAGTCAGAAATAGAGAAAAGACAGAAAGTCAGAAATAGAGAAAGTACAGAGAGTCAGAAATAGAGAAAAGAGAGTCAGAAATAGAGAGAAGAGAGTCAGAAATAGAGAAAAGAGAGTCAGAAATAGACAGTCAGAAATAGAGAAAAGACAGAGAGTCAGAAATAGAGAAAAGACAAAGTCAGAAATAGAGAAAGGACAGAGAGTCAGAAATAGAGAAAGGACAGAGAGTCTGAAATAGAGAAAAGACAGAAAGTCAGAAATGGATAAAAGACAGAAGGTCAGTAATAGAGAAAGGAGAGTCAGAAATAGAGAAAAGACAGAAAGTCAGAAATAGAGAAAGGACAGAAAGTCAGAAATAGAGAAAAGACAGAAAGTCAGAAATAGAGAAAAGACAGAAAGTCAGAAATAGAGAAAGTACAGAGAGTCAGAAATAGAGAAAAGAGAGTCAGAAATAGAGAGAAGAGAGTCAGAAATAGAGAAAAGAGAGTCAGAAATAGACAGTCAGAAAAATAGAAAAGACAGAGAGTCAGAAATAGAGAAAAGACAATGTCAGAAATAGAGAAAAGATAGAGAGTCAGAAATAGAGAAAAGACAGAGAGTCAGAAATAGAGAAAAGACAGAGAGTCAGAAATAGAGAAAAGACAAAGAGTCAGAAATAGAGAAAAGACAGAGTCAGAAAAAGACAGAAAGTCAGAAATAGAGAGAAAAGACAGAGTCAGAAATAGAGAAAAGACAAAGTCAGAAAAAGACACAGTCAGAAATAGAGAAAAGACAGAGAGTCAGAAATATAGAAAAGACAAAGTCAGAAAAAGACAGAAAGTCAGAAATAGAGAAAAGACAGAGTCAGAAATAGAGAAAAGACAAAGTCAGAAAAAGACAGAAAGTCAGAAATAGAGAGAAAAGACAGAGTCAGAAATCGAGAAAAGACAAAGTCAGAAAAAGACAGAGTCAGAAATAGAGAAAAGACAGAGAGTCAGAAATATAGAAAAGACAAAGTCAGAAAAAGACAGAAAGTCAGAAATAGAGAAAAGACAGAAAGTCAGAAATAGAGAAAAGACAGAAAGTCAGAAATAGAGAAAAGACAGAAGTCAGAAATAGAGAAAAGACAGAAAGTCAGAAATAGAGAAAAGACAGAAATTCAGAAATAGAGAAAAGACAGAAAGTCAGAAATAGAGAAAGGACAGAAAGTCAGAAATAGAGAAAGGACAGAGAGTCAGAAATAGAGAAAGGACAGAAAGTCAGAAATAGAGAAAAGACAGAAAGTCAGAAATAGAGAAAAGACAGAAAGTCAGAAATAGAGAAAAGACAGAAAGTCAGAAATAGAGAAAAGACAGAAAGTCAGAAATAGAGAAAAGACAGAAAGTCAGAAATAGAGAAAAAAGACAGAAAGTCAGAAATAGAGAAAAGACAAAGTCAGAAAAAGACAGAAAGTCAGAAATAGAGAGAAAAGACAGAGTCAGAAATAGAGAAAAGACAGAGAGTCACAAATAGAGAAAAGACAGAAAGTCAGAAATAGAGAAAAGACAGAAAGTCAGAAATAGAGAAAGGACAGAGAGTCAGAAATAGAGAAAAGAGAGTCTGAAATAGGGAAAAGAGAGTCAGAAATAGAGAAAAGAGAGTCAGAAATAGACAGTCAGAAATAGAGAAAAGACAGAGAGTCAGAAATAGAGAAAAGACAAAGTCAGAAATAGAGAAAAGATAGAGAGTCAGAAATAGAGAAAAGACAGAGAGTCAGAAATAGAGAAAAGACAGAGAGTCAGAAATAGAGAAAGGACAGAGAGTCAGAAATAGAGAAAGGACAGAGAGTCTGAAATAGAGAAAAGACAGAAAGTCAGAAATGGAGAAAAGACAGAAAGTCAGTAATAGAGAAAGGAGAGTCAGAAATGGAGAAAAGACAGAAAGCCAGAAATAGAGAAAGGAGAGTCAGAAATGGAGAAAAGACAGAAAGTCAGAAATAGAGAAAAGAGAGAGAGTCAGAAATACAGAAAAGACAAAGTCAGAAATACAGAAAAGACAAACTTAGAGGAAAGACAGAGAGTCACAAATAGAGGAAAGTCAGAAAGTCAGAAATAGAGAAAAAAGACAGAAAGTCAGAAATAGAGAAAAGACAAAGTCAGAAAAAGAGAGAAAGTCAGAAATAGAGAGAAAAGACAGAGTCAGAAATCGAGAAAAGACAAAGTCAGAAAAAGACAGAGTCAGAAATAGAGAAAAGACAGAGAGTCAGAAATATAGAAAAGACAAAGTCAGAAAAAGACAGAAAGTCAGAAATAGAGAAAAGACAGAAAGTCAGAAATAGAGAAAAGACAGAAAGTCAGAAATAGAGAAAAGACAGAAGTCAGAAATAGAGAAAAGACAGAAAGTCAGAAATAGAGAAAAGACAAAGAATCAGAAATAGAGAAAAGACAGAAAGTCAGAAATAGAGAAAAGACAGAAAGTCAGAAATAGAGAAAAGACAGAAAGTCAGAAATAGAGAAAGGACAGAGAGTCCGAAATAGAGAAAAGAGAGTCAGAAATAGAGAAAAGAGAGTCAGAAATAGAGAAAAGAGAGTCAGAAATAGAGAAAGGACAAAGTCAGAAATAGAGAAAAGACAAAGTCAGAAAAAGACAGTCAGAAATAGAGATAAGACAGAGAGTCAGAAGTAGAGAAAAGACAAAGTCAGAAATAGAGAAAAGACAAAGAGTCAGAAATAGAGAAAAGACAGAAAGTCAGAAATAGAGAAAAGACAGAAAGTCAGAAATAGAGAAAGGGCAGAGAGTCAGAAATAGAGAAAGGACAGAAAGTCAGAAATAGAGAAAAGACAGAAAGTCAGAAATAGAGAAAAGACAGAAAGTCAGAAATAGAGAAAAGACAGAAAGTCAGAAATAGAGAAAGGACAGAGAGTCAGAAATAGAGAAAAGAGAGTCAGAAATAGGGAAAAGAGAGTCAGAAATAGAGAAAAGAGAGTCAGAAATAGACAGTCAGAAATAGAGAAAAGACAGAGAGTCAAAAATAGAGAAAAGACAAAGTCAGAAATGGAGAAAAGATAGAGAGTCAGAAATAGAGAAAAGACAGAGAGTCAGAAATAGAGAAAAGACAGAGAGTCAGAAATAGAGAAAGGACAGAGAGTCAGAAATAGAGAAAGGACAGAGAGTCTGAAATAGAGAAAAGACAGAAAGTCAGAAATGGTGAAAAGACAGAAAGTCAGTAATAGAGAAAGGAGAGTCAGAAATGGAGAAAAGACAGAAAGCCAGAAATAGAGAAAGGAGAGTCAGAAATGGAGAAAAGACAGAAAGTCAGAAATAGAGAAAAGACAGAGAGTCAGAAATAGAGAAAGGACAGAGAGTCAGAAATAGAGAAAGGACAGAGAGTCTGAAATAGAGAAAAGACAGAAAGTCAGAAATGGTGAAAAGACAGAAAGTCAGTAATAGAGAAAGGAGAGTCAGAAATGGAGAAAAGACAGAAAGCCAGAAATAGAGAAAGGAGAGTCAGAAATGGAGAAAAGACAGAAAGTCAGAAATAGAGAAAAGACAGAGAGTCAGAAATACAGAAAAGACAAAGTCAGAAATACAGAAAAGACAAACTTAGAGAAAAGACAGAGAGTCACAAATAGAGAAAAGACAGAAAGTCAGAAATAGAGAAAAAAGACAGAAAGTCAGAAATAGAGAAAAGACAAAGTCAGAAAAAGACAGAAAGTCAGAAATAGAGAGAAAAGACAGAGTCAGAAATCGAGAAAAGACAAAGTCAGAAAAAGACAGAGTCAGAAATAGAGAAAAGACAACGAGTCACAAATAGAGAAAAGACAGAAAGTCAGAAATAGAGAAAAGACAGAAATTCAGAAATAGAGAAAGGACAGAGAGTCAGAAATAGAGAAAAGAGAGTCAGAAATAGGGAAAAGAGAGTCAGAAATAGAGAAAAAAGAGTCAGAAATAGACAGTCAGAAATAGAGAAAAGACAGAGAGTCAGAAATAGAGAAAAGACAAAGTCAGAAATAGAGAAAAGATAGAGAGTCAGAAATAGAGAAAAGACAGAGAGTCAGAAATAGAGAAAAGACAGAGAGTCAGAAATAGAGAAAGGACAGAGAGTCAGAAATAGAGAAAGGACAGAGAGTCTGAAATAGAGAAAAGACAGAAAGTCAGAAATGGAGAAAAGACAGAAAGTCAGTAATAGAGAAAGGAGAGTCAGAAATGGAGAAAAGACAGAAAGCCAGAAATAGAGAAAGGAGAGTCAGAAATGGAGAAAAGACAGAAAGTCAGAAATAGAGAAAAGAGAGAGAGTCAGAAATACAGAAAAGACAAAGTCAGAAATACAGAAAAGACAAACTTAGAGAAAAGACAGAGAGTCACAAATAGAGGAAAGTCAGAAAGTCAGAAATAGAGAAAAAAGACAGAAAGTCAGAAATAGAGAAAAGACAAAGTCAGAAAAAGAGAGAAAGTCAGAAATAGAGAGAAAAGACAGAGTCAGAAATCGAGAAAAGACAAAGTCAGAAAAAGACAGAGTCAGAAATAGAGAAAAGACAGAGAGTCAGAAATATAGAAAAGACAAAGTCAGAAAAAGACAGAAAGTCAGAAATAGAGAAAAGACAGAAAGTCAGAAATAGAGAAAAGACAGAAAGTCAGAAATAGAGAAAAGACAGAAGTCAGAAATAGAGAAAAGACAGAAAGTCAGAAATAGAGAAAAGACAAAGAGTCAGAAATAGAGAAAAGACAGAAAGTCAGAAATAGAGAAAAGACAGAAAGTCAGAAATAGAGAAAAGACAGAAAGTCAGAAATAGAGAAAGGACAGAGAGTCAGAAATAGAGAAAAGAGAGTCAGAAATAGAGAAAAGAGAGTCAGAAATAGAGAAAAGAGAGTCAGAAATAGAGAAAGGACAAAGTCAGAAATAGAGAAAAGACAAAGTCAGAAAAAGACAGTCAGAAATAGAGATAAGACAGAAAGTCAGAAGTAGAGAAAAGACAAAGTCAGAAATAGAGAAAAGACAAAGTCAGAAATAGAGAAAAGAGAGAGTCAGAAATAGAGAAAAGACAGAGAGTCAGAAATAGAGAAAGGACAGAGAGTCAGAAATAGAGAAAGGACAGAAAGTCAGAAATAGAGAAAAGACAGAAAGTCAGAAATAGAGAAAAGACAGAAAGTCAGAAATAGAGAAAAGACAGAAAGTCAGAAATAGAGAAAGGACAGAGAGTCAGAAATAGAGAAAAGAGAGTCAGAAATAGAGAAAAGAGAGTCAGAAATAGAGAAAAGAGAGTCAGAAATAGACAGTCAGAAATAGAGAAAAGACAGAGAGTCAGAAATAGAGAAAAGACAAAGTCAGAAATAGAGAAAAGATAGAGAGTCAGAAATAGAGAAAAGACTGAGAGTCAGAAATAGAGAAAAGACAGAGAGTCAGAAATAGAGAAAAGACAGAGAGTCAGAAATAGAGAAAGGACAGAGAGTCAGAAATAGAGAAAAGACAGAAAGTCAGAAATGGATAAAAGACAGAAAGTCAGTAATAGAGAAAGGAGAGTCAGAAATAGAGAAAAGACAGAAAGTCAGAAATAGAGAAAGGACAGAAAGTCAGAAATAGAGAAAAGACAGAAAGTCAGAAATAGAGAAAAGACAGAAAGTCAGAAATAGAGAAAGTACAGAGAGTCAGAAATAGAGAAAAGAGAGTCAGAAATAGAGAGAAGAGTGTCAGAAATAGAGAAAAGAGAGTCAGAAATAGACAGTCAGAAATAGAGAAAAGACAGAGAGTCAGAAATAGAGAAAAGACAAAGTCAGAAATAGAGAAAAGATAGAGAGTCGGAAATAGAGAAAAGACAGGGAGTCAGAAATAGAGAAAAGACAGAGAGTCAGAAATAGAGAAAAGACAGAAAGTCAGAAATAGAGAAAGGACAGAAAGTCAGAAATAGAGAAAAGACAGAAAGTCAGAAATAGAGAAAAGACAGAAAGTCAGAAATAGAGAAAGTACAGAGAGTCAGAAATAGAGAAAAGAGAGTCAGAAATAGAGAGAAGAGAGTCAGAAATAGAGAAAAGAGAGTCAGAAATAGACAGTCAGAAATAGAGAAAAGACAGAGAGTCAGAAATAGAGAAAAGACAAAGTCAGAAATAGAGAAAAGATAGAGAGTCAGAAATAGAGAAAAGACAGAGAGTCAGAAATAGAGAAAAGGCAGAGAGTCAGAAATAGAGAAAAGACAAAGAGTCAGAAATAGAGAAAAGACAGAGTCAGAAAAAGACAGAAAGTCAGAAATAGAGAGAAAAGACAGAGTCAGAAATAGAGAAAAGACAAAGTCAGAAAAAGACACAGTCAGAAATAGAGAAAAGACAGAGAGTCAGAAATATAGAAAAGACAAAGTCAGAAAAAGACAGAAAGTCAGAAATAGAGAAAAGACAGAGTCAGAAATAGAGAAAAGACAAAGTCAGAAAAAGACAGAAAGTCAGAAATAGAGAGAAAAGACAGAGTCAGAAATCGAGAAAAGACAAAGTCAGAAAAAGACACAGTCAGAAATAGAGAAAAGACAGAGAGTCAGAAATATAGAAAAGACAAAGTCAGAAAAAGACAGAAAGTCAGAAATAGAGAAAAGACAGAAAGTCAGAAATAGAGAAAAGACAGAAAGTCAGAAATAGAGAAAAGACAGAAGTCAGAAATATGGAAAAGACAGAAAGTCAGAAATAGAGAAAAGACAAAGAGTCAGAAATAGAGAAAAGACAGAAAGTCAGAAATAGAGAAAAGACAGAAAGTCAGAAATAGAGAAAGGACAGAGAGTCAGAAATAGAGAAAGGACAGAAAGTCAGAAATAGAGAAAAGACAGAAAGTCAGAAATAGAGAAAAGACAGAAAGTCAGAAATAGAGAAAAGACAGAGTCAGAAATAGAGAAAAGACAGAAAGTCAGAAATAGAGAAAGGACAGAGAGTCAGAAATAGAGAAAAGAGAGTCAGAAATAGGGAAAAGAGAGTCAGAAATAGAGAAAAGAGAGTCAGAAATAGACAGTCAGAAATAGAGAAAAGACAGAGAGTCAGAAATAGAGAAAAGACAAAGTCAGAAATAGAGAAAAGATAGAGAGTCAGAAATAGAGAAAAGACAGAGAGTCAGAAATAGAGAAAGGACAGAGAGTCAGAAATAGAGACAGGACAGAGAGTCTGAAATAGAGAAAAGACAGAAAGTCAGAAATGGAGAAAAGATAGAGAGTCAGAAATAGAGAAAAGACAGAGAGTCAGAAATAGAGAAAAGACAGAGAGTCAGAAATAGAGAAAGGACAGAGAGTCAGAAATAGAGAAAGGACAGAGAGTCTGAAATAGACAAAAGACAGAAAGTCAGAAATGGAGAAAAGACAGAAAGTCAGTAATAGAGAAAGGAGAGTCAGAAATGGAGAAAAGACAGAAAGCCAGAAATAGAGAAAGGAGAGTCAGAAATGGAGAAAAGACAGAAAGTCAGAAATAGAGAAAAGACAGAGAGTCAGAAATACAGAAAAGACAAAGTCAGAAATACAGAAAAGACAAACTTAGAGAAAAGACAGAGAGTCACAAATAGAGAAAAGACAGAAAGTCAGAAATAGAGAAAAAAGACAGAAAGTCAGAAATAGAGAAAAGACAAAGTCAGAAAAAGACAGAAAGTCAGAAATAGAGAGAAAAGACAGAGTCAGAAATAGAGAAAAGACAGAGAGTCACAAATAGAGAAAAGACAGAAAGTCAGAAATAGAGAAAAGACAGAAAGTCAGAAATAGAGAAAGGACAGAGAGTCAGAAATAGAGAAAAGAGAGTCAGAAATAGGGAAAAGAGAGTCAGAAATAGAGAAAAGAGAGTCAGAAATAGACAGTCAGAAATAGAGAAAAGACAGAGAGTCAGAAATAGAGAAAAGACAAAGTCAGAAATAGAGAAAAGATAGAGAGTCAGAAATAGAGAAAAGACAGAGAGTCAGAAATAGAGAAAAGACAGAGAGTCAGAAATAGAGAAAGGACAGAGAGTCTGAAATAGACAAAAGACAGAAAGTCAGAAATGGAGAAAAGACAGAAAGTCAGTAATAGAGAAAGGCGAGTCAGAAATGGAGAAAAGACAGAAAGTCAGAAATAGAGAAAGGACAGAGAGTCAGAAATACAGAAAAGACAAAGTCAGAAATACAGAAAAGACAAACTTAGAGAAAAGACAGAGAGTCACAAATAGAGGAAAGTCAGAAAGTCAGAAATAGAGAAAAAAGACAGAAAGTCAGAAATAGAGAAAAGACAAAGTCAGAAAAAGAGAGAAAGTCAGAAATAGAGAGAAAAGACAGAGTCAGAAATCGAGAAAAGACAAAGTCAGAAAAAGACAGAGTCAGAAATAGAGAAAAGACAGAGAGTCAGAAATATAGAAAAGACAAAGTCAGAAAAAGACAGAAAGTCAGAAATAGAGAAAAGACAGAAAGTCAGAAATAGAGAAAAGACAGAAGTCAGAAATAGAGAAAAGACAGAAAGTCAGAAATAGAGAAAAGACAAAGAGTCAGAAATAGAGAAAAGACAGAAAGTCAGAAATAGAGAAAAGACAGAAAGTCAGAAATAGAGAAAAGACAGAAAGTCAGAAATAGAGAAAGGACAGAGAGTCAGAAATAGAGAAAAGAGAGTCAGAAATAGAGAAAAGAGAGTCAGAAATAGAGAAAAGACAAAGTCAGAAATAGAGAAAAGATAGAGAGTCAGAAATAGAGAAAAGACAGAGAGTCAGAAATAGAGAAAAGGCAGAGAGTCAGAAATAGAGAAAAGACAAAGAGTCAGAAATAGAGAAAAGACAGAGTCAGAAAAAGACAGAAAGTCAGAAATAGAGAGAAAAGACAGAGTCAGAAATAGAGAAAAGACAAAGTCAGAAAAAGACACAGTCAGAAATAGAGAAAAGACAGAGAGTCAGAAATATAGAAAAGACAAAGTCAGAAAAAGACAGAAAGTCAGAAATAGAGAAAAGACAGAGTCAGAAATAGAGAAAAGACAAAGTCAGAAAAAGACAGAAAGTCAGAAATAGAGAGAAAAGACAGAGTCAGAAATCGAGAAAAGACAAAGTCAGAAAAAGACACAGTCAGAAATAGAGAAAAGACAGAGAGTCAGAAATATAGAAAAGACAAAGTCAGAAAAAGACAGAAAGTCAGAAATAGAGAAAAGACAGAAAGTCAGAAATAGAGAAAAGACAGAAAGTCAGAAATAGAGAAAAGACAGAAGTCAGAAATATGGAAAAGACAGAAAGTCAGAAATAGAGAAAAGACAAAGAGTCAGAAATAGAGAAAAGACAGAAAGTCAGAAATAGAGAAAAGACAGAAAGTCAGAAATAGAGAAAGGACAGAGAGTCAGAAATAGAGAAAGGACAGAAAGTCAGAAATAGAGAAAAGACAGAAAGTCAGAAATAGAGAAAAGACAGAAAGTCAGAAATAGAGAAAAGACAGAAAGTCAGAAATAGAGAAAAGACAGAAAGTCAGAAATAGAGAAAGGACAGAGAGTCAGAAATAGAGAAAAGAGAGTCAGAAATAGGGAAAAGAGAGTCAGAAATAGAGAAAAGAGAGTCAGAAATAGACAGTCAGAAATAGAGAAAAGACAGAGAGTCAGAAATAGAGAAAAGACAAAGTCAGAAATAGAGAAAAGATAGAGAGTCAGAAATAGAGAAAAGACAGAGAGTCAGAAATAGAGAAAGGACAGAGAGTCAGAAATAGAGACAGGACAGAGAGTCTGAAATAGAGAAAAGACAGAAAGTCAGAAATGGAGAAAAGATAGAGAGTCAGAAATAGAGAAAAGACAGAGAGTCAGAAATAGAGAAAAGACAGAGAGTCAGAAATAGAGAAAGGACAGAGAGTCAGAAATAGAGAAAGGACAGAGAGTCTGAAATAGACAAAAGACAGAAAGTCAGAAATGGAGAAAAGACAGAAAGTCAGTAATAGAGAAAGGAGAGTCAGAAATGGAGAAAAGACAGAAAGCCAGAAATAGAGAAAGGAGAGTCAGAAATGGAGAAAAGACAGAAAGTCAGAAATAGAGAAAAGACAGAGAGTCAGAAATACAGAAAAGACAAAGTCAGAAATACAGAAAAGACAAACTTAGAGAAAAGACAGAGAGTCACAAATAGAGAAAAGACAGAAAGTCAGAAATAGAGAAAAAAGACAGAAAGTCAGAAATAGAGAAAAGACAAAGTCAGAAAAAGACAGAAAGTCAGAAATAGAGAGAAAAGACAGAGTCAGAAATAGAGAAAAGACAGAGAGTCACAAATAGAGAAAAGACAGAAAGTCAGAAATAGAGAAAAGACAGAAAGTCAGAAATAGAGAAAGGACAGAGAGTCAGAAATAGAGAAAAGAGAGTCAGAAATAGGGAAAAGAGAGTCAGAAATAGAGAAAAGAGAGTCAGAAATAGACAGTCAGAAATAGAGAAAAGACAGAGAGTCAGAAATAGAGAAAAGACAAAGTCAGAAATAGAGAAAAGATAGAGAGTCAGAAATAGAGAAAAGACAGAGAGTCAGAAATAGAGAAAAGACAGAGAGTCAGAAATAGAGAAAGGACAGAGAGTCTGAAATAGACAAAAGACAGAAAGTCAGAAATGGAGAAAAGACAGAAAGTCAGTAATAGAGAAAGGCGAGTCAGAAATGGAGAAAAGACAGAAAGTCAGAAATAGAGAAAGGACAGAGAGTCAGAAATACAGAAAAGACAAAGTCAGAAATACAGAAAAGACAAACTTAGAGAAAAGACAGAGAGTCACAAATAGAGGAAAGTCAGAAAGTCAGAAATAGAGAAAAAAGACAGAAAGTCAGAAATAGAGAAAAGACAAAGTCAGAAAAAGAGAGAAAGTCAGAAATAGAGAGAAAAGACAGAGTCAGAAATCGAGAAAAGACAAAGTCAGAAAAAGACAGAGTCAGAAATAGAGAAAAGACAGAGAGTCAGAAATATAGAAAAGACAAAGTCAGAAAAAGACAGAAAGTCAGAAATAGAGAAAAGACAGAAAGTCAGAAATAGAGAAAAGACAGAAAGTCAGAAATAGAGAAAAGACAGAAGTCAGAAATAGAGAAAAGACAGAAAGTCAGAAATAGAGAAAAGACAAAGAGTCAGAAATAGAGAAAAGACAGAAAGTCAGAAATAGAGAAAAGACAGAAAGTCAGAAATAGAGAAAAGACAGAAAGTCAGAAATAGAGAAAGGACAGAGAGTCAGAAATAGAGAAAAGAGAGTCAGAAATAGAGAAAAGAGAGTCAGAAATAGAGAAAAGAGAGTCAGAAATAGAGAAAGGACAAAGTCAGAAATAGAGAAAAGACAAAGTCAGAAAAAGACAGTCAGAAATAGAGAAAAGACAGAGAGTCAGAAGTAGAGAAAAGACAAAGTCAGAAATAGAGAAAAGACAGAAAGTCAGAAATAGAGAAAGGACAGAAAGTCAGAAATAGAGAAAAGACAGAAAGTCAGAAATAGAGAAAAGACAGAAAGTCAGAAATAGAGAAAGTACAGAGAGTCAGAAATAGAGAAAAGAGAGTCAGAAATAGAGAGAAGAGAGTCAGAAATAGAGAAAAGAGAGTCAGAAATAGACAGTCAGAAATAGAGAAAAGACAGAGAGTCAGAAATAGAGAAAAGACAAAGTCAGAAATAGAGAAAAGATAGAGAGTCAGAAATAGAGAAAAGACAGAGAGTCAGAAATAGAGAAAAGGCAGAGAGTCAGAAATAGAGAAAAGACAAAGAGTCAGAAATAGAGAAAAGACAGAGTCAGAAAAAGACAGAAAGTCAGAAATAGAGAGAAAAGACAGAGTCAGAAATAGAGAAAAGACAAAGTCAGAAAAAGACACAGTCAGAAATAGAGAAAAGACAGAGAGTCAGAAATATAGAAAAGACAAAGTCAGAAAAAGACAGAAAGTCAGAAATAGAGAAAAGACAGAGTCAGAAATAGAGAAAAGACAAAGTCAGAAAAAGACAGAAAGTCAGAAATAGAGAGAAAAGACAGAGTCAGAAATCGAGAAAAGACAAAGTCAGAAAAAGACACAGTCAGAAATAGAGAAAAGACAGAGAGTCAGAAATATAGAAAAGACAAAGTCAGAAAAAGACAGAAAGTCAGAAATAGAGAAAAGACAGAAAGTCAGAAATAGAGAAAAGACAGAAAGTCAGAAATAGAGAAAAGACAGAAGTCAGAAATAGAGAAAAGACAGAAAGTCAGAAATAGAGAAAAGACAAAGAGTCAGAAATAGAGAAAAGACAGAAAGTCAGAAATAGAGAAAAGACAGAAAGTCAGAAATAGAGAAAGGACAGAGAGTCAGAAATAGAGAAAGGACAGAAAGTCAGAAATAGAGAAAAGACAGAAAGTCAGAAATAGAGAAAAGACAGAAAGTCAGAAATAGAGAAAAGACAGAAAGTCAGAAATAGAGAAAAGACAGAAAGTCAGAAATAGAGAAAGGACAGAGAGTCAGAAATAGAGAAAAGAGAGTCAGAAATAGGGAAAAGAGAGTCAGAAATAGAGAAAAGAGAGTCAGAAATAGACAGTCAGAAATAGAGAAAAGACAGAGAGTCAGAAATAGAGAAAAGACAAAGTCAGAAATAGAGAAAAGATAGAGAGTCAGAAATAGAGAAAAGACAGAGAGTCAGAAATAGAGAAAGGACAGAGAGTCAGAAATAGAGAAAGGACAGAGAGTCTGAAATAGAGAAAAGACAGAAAGTCAGAAATGGAGAAAAGATAGAGAGTCAGAAATAGAGAAAAGACAGAGAGTCAGAAATAGAGAAAAGACAGAGAGTCAGAAATAGAGAAAGGACAGAGAGTCAGAAATAGAGAAAGGACAGAGAGTCTGAAATAGACAAAAGACAGAAAGTCAGAAATGGAGAAAAGACAGAAAGTCAGTAATAGAGAAAGGAGAGTCAGAAATGGAGAAAAGACAGAAAGCCAGAAATAGAGAAAGGAGAGTCAGAAATGGAGAAAAGACAGAAAGTCAGAAATAGAGAAAAGACAGAGAGTCAGAAATACAGAAAAGACAAAGTCAGAAATACAGAAAAGACAAACTTAGAGAAAAGACAGAGAGTCACAAATAGAGAAAAGACAGAAAGTCAGAAATAGAGAAAAAAGACAGAAAGTCAGAAATAGAGAAAAGACAAAGTCAGAAAAATACAGAAAGTCAGAAAAAGAGAGAAAAGACAGAGTCAGAAATAGAGAAAAGACAGAGAGTCACAAATAGAGAAAAGACAGAAAGTCAGAAATAGAGAAAAGACAGAAAGTCAGAAATAGAGAAAGGACAGAGAGTCAGAAATAGAGAAAAGAGAGTCAGAAATAGGGAAAAGAGAGTCAGAAATAGAGAAAAGAGAGTCAGAAATAGACAGTCAGAAATAGAGAAAAGACAGAGAGTCAGAAATAGAGAAAAGACAAAGTCAGAAATAGAGAAAAGATAGAGAGTCAGAAATAGAGAAAAGACAGAGAGTCAGAAATAGAGAAAAGACAGAGAGTCAGAAATAGAGAAAGGACAGAGAGTCAGAAATAGAGAAAGGACAGAGAGTCTGAAATAGACAAAAGACAGAAAGTCAGAAATGGAGAAAAGACAGAAAGTCAGTAATAGAGAAAGGAGAGTCAGAAATGGAGAAAAGACAGAAAGTCAGAAATAGAGAAAAGACAGAGAGTCAGAAATACAGAAAAGACAAAGTCAGAAATACAGAAAAGACAAACTTAGAGAAAAGACAGAGAGTCACAAATAGAGGAAAGTCAGAAAGTCAGAAATAGAGAAAAAAGACAGAAAGTCAGAAATAGAGAAAAGACAAAGTCAGAAAAAGAGAGAAAGTCAGAAATAGAGAGAAAAGACAGAGTCAGAAATCGAGAAAAGACAAAGTCAGAAAAAGACAGAGTCAGAAATAGAGAAAAGACAGAGAGTCAGAAATATAGAAAAGACAAAGTCAGAAAAAGACAGAAAGTCAGAAATAGAGAAAAGACAGAAAGTCAGAAATAGAGAAAAGACAGAAAGTCAGAAATAGAGAAAAGACAGAAGTCAGAAATAGAGAAAAGACAGAAAGTCAGAAATAGAGAAAAGACAAAGAGTCAGAAATAGAGAAAAGACAGAAAGTCAGAAATAGAGAAAAGACAGAAAGTCAGAAATAGAGAAAAGACAGAAAGTCAGAAATAGAGAAAGGACAGAGAGTCAGAAATAGAGAAAAGAGAGTCAGAAATAGAGAAAAGAGAGTCAGAAATAGAGAAAAGAGAGTCAGAAATAGAGAAAGGACAAAGTCAGAAATAGAGAAAAGACAAAGTCAGAAAAAGACAGTCAGAAATAGAGAAAAGACAGAGAGTCAGAAGTAGAGAAAAGACAAAGTCAGAAATAGAGAAAAGACAGAAAGTCAGAAATAGAGAAAGGACAGAAAGTCAGAAATAGAGAAAAGACAGAAAGTCAGAAATAGAGAAAAGACAGAAAGTCAGAAATAGAGAAAGTACAGAGAGTCAGAAATAGAGAAAAGAGAGTCAGAAATAGAGAGAAGAGAGTCAGAAATAGAGAAAAGAGAGTCAGAAATAGACAGTCAGAAATAGAGAAAAGAAAGAGAGTCAGAAATAGAGAAAAGACAAAGTCAGAAATAGAGAAAAGATAGAGAGTCAGAAATAGAGAAAAGACAGAGAGTCAGAAATAGAGAAAAGGCAGAGAGTCAGAAATAGAGAAAAGACAAAGAGTCAGAAATAGAGAAAAGACAGAGTCAGAAAAAGACAGAAAGTCAGAAATAGAGAGAAAAGACAGAGTCAGAAATAGAGAAAAGACAAAGTCAGAAAAAGACACAGTCAGAAATAGAGAAAAGACAGAGAGTCAGAAATATAGAAAAGACAAAGTCAGAAAAAGACAGAAAGTCAGAAATAGGGAAAAGACAGAAAGTCAGAAATAGAGAAAAGACAGAAAGTCAGAAATAGAGAAAAGACAGAAAGTCAGAAATAGAGAAAGGACAGAGAGTCAGAAATAGAGAAAAGAGAGTCAGAAATAGGGAAAAGAGAGTCAGAAATAGAGAAAAGAGAGTCAGAAATAGACAGTCAGAAATAGAGAAAAGACAGAGAGTCAGAAATAGAGAAAAGACAAAGTCAGAAATAGAGAAAAGATAGAGAGTCAGAAATAGAGAAAAGACAGAGAGTCAGAAATAGAGAAAGGACAGAGAGTCAGAAATAGAGAAAGGACAGAGAGTCTGAAATAGAGAAAAGACAGAAAGTCAGAAATGGAGAAAAGACAGAAAGTCAGTAATAGAGAAAGGAGAGTCAGAAATGGAGAAAAGACAGAAAGCCAGAAATAGAGAAAGGAGAGTCAGAAGTAGAGAAAAGACAAAGTCAGAAATAGAGAAAAGAGAGAGTCAGAAATAGAGAAAAGACAGAGAGTCAGAAATAGAGAAAGGACAGAGAGTCAGAAATAGAGAAAGGACAGAAAGTCAGAAATAGAGAAAAGACAGAAGTCAGAAATAGAGAAAAGACAGAAAGTCAGAAATAGAGAAAGGACAGAAGTAAGAAATAGAGAAAAGACAGAAAGTCAGAAATAGAGAAAAGACAGAAAGTCAGAAATAGAGAAAGTACAGAGAGTCAGAAATAGAGAAAAGAGAGTCAGAAATAGAGAAAAGAGAGTCAGAAATAGAGAAAAGAGAGTCAGAAATAGACAGTCAGAAATAGAGAAAAGACAGAGAGTTAGAAATAGAGAAAAGATAAAGTCAGAAATAGAGAAAAGAGAGAGTCAGAAATAGAGAAAAGACAGAGAGTCAGAAATAGAGAAAGGACAGAGAGTCAGAAATAGAGAAAGGACAGAAAGTCAGAAATAGAGAAAAGACAGAAAGTCAGAAATAGAGAAAAGACAGAAAGTCAGAAATAGAGAAAAGACAGAAAGTCAGAAATAGAGAAAAGACAGAAAGTCAGAAATAGAGAAAGGACAGAGAGTCAGAAATAGAGAAAAGAGAGTCAGAAATAGAGAGAAGAGAGTCAGAAATAGAGAAAAGAGAGTCAGAAATAGACAGTCAGAAATAGAGAAAAGACAGAGAGTCAGAAATAGAGAAAAGACAAAGTCAGAAATAGAGAAAAGATAGAGAGTCAGAAATAGAGAAAAGACAGAGAGTCAGAAATAGAGAAAAGACAGAGAGTCAGAAATAGAGAAAGGACAGAGAGTCAGAAATAGAGAAAGGACAGAGAGTCTGAAATAGAGAAAAGACAGAAAGTCAGAAATGGATAAAAGACAGAAAGTCAGTAATAGAGAAAGGAGAGTCAGAAATAGAGAAAAGACAGAAAGTCAGAAATAGAGAAAGGACAGAAAGTCAGAAATAGAGAAAAGACAGAAAGTCAGAAATAGAGAAAAGACAGAAAGTCAGAAATAGAGAAAGTACAGAGAGTCAGAAATAGAGAAAAGAGAGTCAGAAATAGAGAGAAGAGAGTCAGAAATAGAGAAAAGAGAGTCAGAAATAGACAGTCAGAAATAGAGAAAAGACAGAGAGTCAGAAATAGAGAAAAGACAAAGTCAGAAATAGAGAAAAGATAGAGAGTCAGAAATAGAGAAAAGACAGAGAGTCAGAAATAGAGAAAAGGCAGAGAGTCAGAAATAGAGAAAAGACAAAGAGTCAGAAATAGAGAAAAGACAGAGTCAGAAAAAGACAGAAAGTCAGAAATAGAGAGAAAAGGCAGAGTCAGAAATAGAGAAAAGACAAAGTCAGAAAAAGACACAGTCAGAAATAGAGAAAAGACAGAGAGTCAGAAATATAGAAAAGACAAAGTCAGAAAAAGACAGAAAGTCAGAAATAGAGAAAAGACAGAGTCAGAAATAGAGAAAAGACAAAGTCAGAAAAAGAGAGAAAGTCCGAAATAGAGAGAAAAGACAGAGTCAGAAATCGAGAAAAGACAAAGTCAGAAAAAGACAGAGTCAGAAATAGAGAAAAGACAGAGAGTCAGAAATATAGAAAAGACAAAGTCAGAAAAAGACAGAAAGTCAGAAATAGGGAAAAGACAGAAAGTCAGAAATAGAGAAAAGACAGAAAGTCAGAAATAGAGAAAAGACAGAAAGTCAGAAATAGAGAAAGGACAGAGAGTCAGAAATAGAGAAAAGAGAGTCAGAAATAGGGAAAAGAGAGTCAGAAATAGAGAAAAGAGAGTCAGAAATAGACAGTCAGAAATAGAGAAAAGACAGAGAGTCAGAAATAGAGAAAAGACAAAGTCAGAAATAGAGAAAAGATAGAGAGTCAGAAATAGAGAAAAGACAGAGAGTCAGAAATAGAGAAAGGACAGAGAGTCAGAAATAGAGAAAGGACAGAGAGTCTGAAATAGAGAAAAGACAGAAAGTCAGAAATGGAGAAAAGACAGAAAGTCAGTAATAGAGAAAGGAGAGTCAGAAATGGAGAAAAGACAGAAAGCCAGAAATAGAGAAAGGAGAGTCAGAAATGGAGAAAAGACAGAAAGTCAGAAATAGAGAAAAGACAGAAAGTCAGAAATAGAGAAAGTACAGAGAGTCAGAAATAGAGAAAAGAGAGTCAGAAATAGAGAGAAGAGAGTCAGAAATAGAGAGAAGAGAGTCAGAAATAGACAGTCAGAAATAGAGAAAAGACAGAGAGTCAGAAATAGAGAAAAGACAAAGTCAGAAATAGAGAAAAGATAGAGAGTCAGAAATAGAGAAAAGACAGAGAGTCAGAAATAGAGAAAAGGCAGAGAGTCAGAAATAGAGAAAATACAAAGAGTCAGAAATAGAGAAAAGACAGAGTCAGAAAAAGACAGAAAGTCAGAAATAGAGAGAAAAGACAGAGTCAGAAATAGAGAAAAGACAAAGTCAGAAAAAGACACAGTCAGAAATAGAGAAAAGACAAAGAGTCAGAAATATAGAAAAGACAAAGTCAGAAAAAGACAGAAAGTCAGAAATAGAGAAAAGACAGAGTCAGAAATAGAGAAAAGACAAAGTCAGAAAAAGACAGAAAGTCAGAAATAGAGAGAAAAGACAGAGTCAGAAATCGAGAAAAGACAAAGTCAGAAATAGAGAAAAGACAGAAAGTCAGAAATAGAGAAAGGACAGAGAGTCAGAAATAGAGAAAAGAGAGTCAGAAATAGGGAAAAGAGAGTCAGAAATAGAGAAAAGAGAGTCAGAAATAGACAGTCAGAAATAGAGAAAAGACAGAGAGTCAGAAATAGAGAAAAGACAGAGAGTCAGAAATAGAGAAAAGACAGAGAGTCAGAAATAGAGAAAGGACAGAGAGTCAGAAATAGAGAAAGGACAGAGAGTCTGAAATAGACAAAAGACAGAAAGTCAGAAATGGAGAAAAGACAGAAAGTCAGTAATAGAGAAAGGAGAGTCAGAAATGGAGAAAAGACAGAAAGTCAGAAATAGAGAAAAGACAAAGTCAGAAATACAGAAAAGACAAACTTAGAAAAAAGACAGAGAGTCACAAATAGAGGAAAGTCAGAAAGTCAGAAATAGAGAAAAAAGACAGAAAGTCAGAAATAGAGAAAAGACAAAGTCAGAAAAAGAGAGAAAGTCAGAAATAGAGAGAAAAGACAGAGTCAGAAATCGAGAAAAGACAAAGTCAGAAAAAGACAGAGTCAGAAATAGAGAAAAGACAGAGAGTCAGAAATATAGAAAAGACAAAGTCAGAAAAAGACAGAAAGTCAGAAATAGAGAAAAGACAGAAAGTCAGAAATAGAGAAAAGACAGAAAGTCAGAAATAGAGAAAAGACAGAAGTCAGAAATAGAGAAAAGACAGAAAGTCAGAAATAGAGAAAAGACAAAGAGTCAGAAATAGAGAAAAGACAGAAAGTCAGAAATAGAGAAAAGACAGAAAGTCAGAAATAGAGAAAAGACAGAAAGTCAGAAATAGAGAAAGGACAGAGAGTCAGAAATAGAGAAAAGAGAGTCAGAAATAGAGAAAAGAGAGTCAGAAATAGAGAAAAGAGAGTCAGAAATAGAGAAAGGACAAAGTCAGAAATAGAGAAAAGACAAAGTCAGAAAAAGACAGTCAGAAATAGAGAAAAGACAGAGAGTCAGAAGTAGAGAAAAGACAAAGTCAGAAATAGAGAAAAGACAGAAAGTCAGAAATAGAGAAAGGACAGAAAGTCAGAAATAGAGAAAAGACAGAAAGTCAGAAATAGAGAAAAGACAGAAAGTCAGAAATAGAGAAAGTACAGAGAGTCAGAAATAGAGAAAAGAGAGTCAGAAATAGAGAGAAGAGAGTCAGAAATAGAGAAAAGAGAGTCAGAAATAGACAGTCAGAAATAGAGAAAAGACAGAGAGTCAGAAATAGAGAAAAGTCAAAGTCAGAAATAGAGAAAAGACAGAGAGTCAGAAATAGAGAAAGGACAGAGAGTCAGAAATAGAGAAAGGACAGAGAGTCTGAAATAGACAAAAGACAGAAAGTCAGAAATGGAGAAAAGACAGAAAGTCAGTAATAGAGAAAGGAGAGTCAGAAATGGAGAAAAGACAGAAAGTCAGAAATAGAGAAAAGACAGAGAGTCAGAAATACAGAAAAGACAAAGTCAGAAATACAGAAAAGACAAACTTAGAGAAAAGACAGAGAGTCACAAATAGAGGAAAGTCAGAAAGTCAGAAATAGAGAAAAAAGACAGAAAGTCAGAAATAGAGAAAAGACAAAGTCAGAAAAAGAGAGAAAGTCAGAAATAGAGAGAAAAGACAGAGTCAGAAATCGAGAAAAGACAAAGTCAGAAAAAGACAGAGTCAGAAATAGAGAAAAGACAGAGAGTCAGAAATATAGAAAAGACAAAGTCAGAAAAAGACAGAAAGTCAGAAATAGAGAAAAGACAGAAAGTCAGAAATAGAGAAAAGACAGAAAGTCAGAAATAGAGAAAAGACAGAAGTCAGAAATAGAGAAAAGACAGAAAGTCAGAAATAGAGAAAAGACAAAGAGTCAGAAATAGAGAAAAGACAGAAAGTCAGAAATAGAGAAAAGACAGAAAGTCAGAAATAGAGAAAAGACAGAAAGTCAGAAATAGAGAAAGGACAGAGAGTCAGAAATAGAGAAAAGAGAGTCAGAAATAGAGAAAAGAGAGTCAGAAATAGAGAAAAGAGAGTCAGAAATAGAGAAAGGACAAAGTCAGAAATAGAGAAAAGACAAAGTCAGAAAAAGACAGTCAGAAATAGAGAAAAGACAGAGAGTCAGAAGTAGAGAAAAGACAAAGTCAGAAATCGAGAAAAGACAGAAAGTCAGAAATAGAGAAAGGACAGAAAGTCAGAAATAGAGAAAAGACAGAAAGTCAGAAATAGAGAAAAGACAGAAAGTCAGAAATAGAGAAAGTACAGAGAGTCAGAAATAGAGAAAAGAGAGTCAGAAATAGAGAGAAGAGAGTCAGAAATAGAGAAAAGAGAGTCAGAAATAGACAGTCAGAAATAGAGAAAAGACAGAGAGTCAGAAATAGAGAAAAGACAAAGTCAGAAATAGAGAAAAGATAGAGAGTCAGAAATAGAGAAAAGACAGAGAGTCAGAAATAGAGAAAAGGCAGAGAGTCAGAAATAGAGAAAAGACAAAGAGTCAGAAATAGAGAAAAGACAGAGTCAGAAAAAGACAGAAAGTCAGAAATAGAGAGAAAAGACAGAGTCAGAAATAGAGAAAAGACAAAGTCAGAAAAAGACACAGTCAGAAATAGAGAAAAGACAGAGAGTCAGAAATATAGAAAAGACAAAGTCAGAAAAAGACAGAAAGTCAGAAATAGGGAAAAGACAGAAAGTCAGAAATAGAGAAAAGACAGAAAGTCAGAAATAGAGAAAAGACAGAAAGTCAGAAATAGAGAAAGGACAGAGAGTCAGAAATAGAGAAAAGAGAGTCAGAAATAGGGAAAAGAGAGTCAGAAATAGAGAAAAGAGAGTCAGAAATAGACAGTCAGAAATAGAGAAAAGACAGAGAGTCAGAAATAGAGAAAAGACAAAGTCAGAAATAGAGAAAAGATAGAGTCAGAAAAAGACAGAAAGTCAGAAATAGAGAGAAAAGACAGAGTCAGAAATAGAGAAAAGACAAAGTCAGAAAAAGACACAGTCAGAAATAGAGAAAAGACAAAGAGTCAGAAATATAGAAAAGACAAAGTCAGAAAAAGACAGAAAGTCAGAAATAGAGAAAAGACAGAGTCAGAAATAGAGAAAAGACAAAGTCAGAAAAAGACAGAAAGTCAGAAATAGAGAGAAAAGACAGAGTCAGAAATCGAGAAAAGACAAAGTCAGAAATAGAGAAAAGACAGAAAGTCAGAAATAGAGAAAGGACAGAGAGTCAGAAATAGAGAAAAGAGAGTCAGAAATAGGGAAAAGAGAGTCAGAAATAGAGAAAAGAGAGTCAGAAATAGACAGTCAGAAATAGAGAAAAGACAGAGAGTCAGAAATAGAGAAAAGACAGAGAGTCAGAAATAGAGAAAAGACAGAGAGTCAGAAATAGAGAAAGGACAGAGAGTCAGAAATAGAGAAAGGACAGAGAGTCTGAAATAGACAAAAGACAGAAAGTCAGAAATGGAGAAAAGACAGAAAGTCAGTAATAGAGAAAGGAGAGTCAGAAATGGAGAAAAGACAGAAAGTCAGAAATAGAGAAAAGACAGAGAGTCAGAAATACAGAAAAGACAAAGTCAGAAATACAGAAAAGACAAACTTAGAGAAAAGACAGAGAGTCACAAATAGAGGAAAGTCAGAAAGTCAGAAATAGAGAAAAAAGACAGAAAGTCAGAAATAGAGAAAAGACAAAGTCAGAAAAAGAGAGAAAGTCAGAAATAGAGAGAAAAGACAGAGTCAGAAATCGAGAAAAGACAAAGTCAGAAAAAGACAGAGTCAGAAATAGAGAAAAGACAGAGAGTCAGAAATATAGAAAAGACAAAGTCAGAAAAAGACAGAAAGTCAGAAATAGAGAAAAGACAGAAAGTCAGAAATAGAGAAAAGACAGAAAGTCAGAAATAGAGAAAAGACAGAAGTCAGAAATAGAGAAAAGACAGAAAGTCAGAAATAGAGAAAAGACAAAGAGTCAGAAATAGAGAAAAGACAGAAAGTCAGAAATAGAGAAAAGACAGAAAGTCAGAAATAGAGAAAAGACAGAAAGTCAGAAATAGAGAAAGGACAGAGAGTCAGAAATAGAGAAAAGAGAGTCAGAAATAGAGAAAAGAGAGTCAGAAATAGAGAAAAGAGAGTCAGAAATAGAGAAAGGACAAAGTCAGAAATAGAGAAAAGACAAAGTCAGAAAAAGACAGTCAGAAATAGAGAAAAGACAGAGAGTCAGAAGTAGAGAAAAGACAAAGTCAGAAATAGAGAAAAGACAGAAAGTCAGAAATAGAGAAAGGACAGAAAGTCAGAAATAGAGAAAAGACAGAAAGTCAGAAATAGAGAAAAGACAGAAAGTCAGAAATAGAGAAAGTACAGAGAGTCAGAAATAGAGAAAAGAGAGTCAGAAATAGAGAGAAGAGAGTCAGAAATAGAGAAAAGAGAGTCAGAAATAGACAGTCAGAAATAGAGAAAAGACAGAGAGTCAGAAATAGAGAAAAGACAAAGTCAGAAATAGAGAAAAGATAGAGAGTCAGAAATAGAGAAAAGACAGAGAGTCAGAAATAGAGAAAAGGCAGAGAGTCAGAAATAGAGAAAAGACAAAGAGTCAGAAATAGAGAAAAGACAGAGTCAGAAAAAGACAGAAAGTCAGAAATAGAGAGAAAAGACAGAGTCAGAAATAGAGAAAAGACAAAGTCAGAAAAAGACACAGTCAGAAATAGAGAAAAGACAGAGAGTCAGAAATATAGAAAAGACAAAGTCAGAAAAAGACAGAAAGTCAGAAATAGGGAAAAGACAGAAAGTCAGAAATAGAGAAAAGACAGAAAGTCAGAAATAGAGAAAAGACAGAAAGTCAGAAATAGAGAAAGGACAGAGAGTCAGAAATAGAGAAAAGAGAGTCAGAAATAGGGAAAAGAGAGTCAGAAATAGAGAAAAGAGAGTCAGAAATAGACAGTCAGAAATAGAGAAAAGACAGAGAGTCAGAAATAGAGAAAAGACAAAGTCAGAAATAGAGAAAAGATAGAGAGTCAGAAATAGAGAAAAGACAGAGAGTCAGAAATAGAGAAAGGACAGAAAGTCAGAAATAGAGAAAAGACAAAGTCAGAAAAATACAGAAAGTCAGAAATAGAGAGAAAAGACAGAGTCAGAAATAGAGAAAAGACAGAGAGTCACAAATAGAGAAAAGACAGAAAGTCAGAAATAGAGAAAAGACAGAAAGTCAGAAATAGAGAAAGGACAGAGAGTCAGAAATAGAGAAAAGAGAGTCAGAAATAGGGAAAAGAGAGTCAGAAATAGAGAAAAGAGAGTCAGAAATAGACAGTCAGAAATAGAGAAAAGACAGAGAGTCAGAAATAGAGAAAAGACAAAGTCAGAAATAGAGAAAAGATAGAGAGTCAGAAATAGAGAAAAGACAGAGAGTCAGAAATAGAGAAAAGACAGAGAGTCAGAAATAGAGAAAGGACAGAGAGTCAGAAATAGAGAAAGGACAGAGAGTCTGAAATAGACAAAAGACAGAAAGTCAGAAATGGAGAAAAGACAGAAAGTCAGTAATAGAGAAAGGAGAGTCAGAAATGGAGAAAAGACAGAAAGTCAGAAATAGAGAAAAGACAGAGAGTCAGAAATACAGAAAAGACAAAGTCAGAAATACAGAAAAGACAAACTTAGAGAAAAGACAGAGAGTCACAAATAGAGGAAAGTCAGAAAGTCAGAAATAGAGAAAAAAGACAGAAAGTCAGAAATAGAGAAAAGACAAAGTCAGAAAAAGAGAGAAAGTCAGAAATAGAGAGAAAAGACAGAGTCAGAAATCGAGAAAAGACAAAGTCAGAAAAAGACAGAGTCAGAAATAGAGAAAAGACAGAGAGTCAGAAATATAGAAAAGACAAAGTCAGAAAAAGACAGAAAGTCAGAAATAGAGAAAAGACAGAAAGTCAGAAATAGAGAAAAGACAGAAAGTCAGAAATAGAGAAAAGACAGAAGTCAGAAATAGAGAAAAGACAGAAAGTCAGAAATAGAGAAAAGACAAAGAGTCAGAAATAGAGAAAAGACAGAAAGTCAGAAATAGAGAAAAGACAGAAAGTCAGAAATAGAGAAAAGACAGAAAGTCAGAAATAGAGAAAGGACAGAGAGTCAGAAATAGAGAAAAGAGAGTCAGAAATAGAGAAAAGAGAGTCAGAAATAGAGAAAAGAGAGTCAGAAATAGAGAAAGGACAAAGTCAGAAATAGAGAAAAGACAAAGTCAGAAAAAGACAGTCAGAAATAGAGAAAAGACAGAGAGTCAGAAGTAGAGAAAAGACAAAGTCAGAAATAGAGAAAAGACAGAAAGTCAGAAATAGAGAAAGGGCAGAAAGTCAGAAATAGAGAAAAGACAGAAAGTCAGAAATAGAGAAAAGACAGAAAGTCAGAAATAGAGAAAGTACAGAGAGTCAGAAATAGAGAGAAAAGACAGAGTCAGAAATCGAGAAAAGACAAAGTCAGAAAAAGACAGAGTCAGAAATAGAGAAAAGACAGAGAGTCAGAAATATAGAAAAGACAAAGTCAGAAAAAGACAGAAAGTCAGAAATAGAGAAAAGACAGAAAGTCAGAAATAGAGAAAAGACAGAAAGTCAGAAATAGAGAAAAGACAGAAGTCAGAAATAGAGAAAAGACAGAAAGTCAGAAATAGAGAAAAGACAAAGAGTCAGAAATAGAGAAAAGACAGAAAGTCAGAAATAGAGAAAAGACAGAAAGTCAGAAATAGAGAAAAGACAGAAAGTCAGAAATAGAGAAAGGACAGAGAGTCAGAAATAGAGAAAAGAGAGTCAGAAATAGAGAAAAGAGAGTCAGAAATAGAGAAAAGAGAGTCAGAAATAGAGAAAGGACAAAGTCAGAAATAGAGAAAAGACAAAGTCAGAAAAAGACAGTCAGAAATAGAGAAAAGACAGAGAGTCAGAAGTAGAGAAAAGACAAAGTCAGAAATAGAGAAAAGACAGAAAGTCAGAAATAGAGAAAGGGCAGAAAGTCAGAAATAGAGAAAAGACAGAAAGTCAGAAATAGAGAAAAGACAGAAAGTCAGAAATAGAGAAAGTACAGAGAGTCAGAAATAGAGAAAAGAGAGTCAGAAATAGAGAGAAGAGAGTCAGAAATAGAGAAAAGAGAGTCAGAAATAGACAGTCAGAAATAGAGAAAAGACAGAGAGTCAGAAATAGAGAAAAGACAAAGTCAGAAATAGAGAAAAGATAGAGAGTCAGAAATAGAGAAAAGACAGAGAGTCAGAAATAGAGAAAAGGCAGAGAGTCAGAAATAGAGAAAAGACAAAGAGTCAGAAATAGAGAAAAGACAGAGTCAGAAAAAGACAGAAAGTCAGAAATAGAGAGAAAAGACAGAGTCAGAAATAGAGAAAAGACAAAGTCAGAAAAAGACACAGTCAGAAATAGAGAAAAGACAGAGAGTCAGAAATATAGAAAAGACAAAGTCAGAAAAAGACAGAAAGTCAGAAATAGGGAAAAGACAGAAAGTCAGAAATAGAGAAAAGACAGAAAGTCAGAAATAGAGAAAAGACAGAAAGTCAGAAATAGAGAAAGGACAGAGAGTCAGAAATAGAGAAAAGAGAGTCAGAAATAGGGAAAAGAGAGTCAGAAATAGAGAAAAGAGAGTCAGAAATAGACAGTCAGAAATAGAGAAAAGACAGAGAGTCAGAAATAGAGAAAAGACAAAGTCAGAAATAGAGAAAAGATAGAGAGTCAGAAATAGAGAAAAGACAGAGAGTCAGAAATAGAGAAAGGACAGAGAGTCAGAAATAGAGAAAGGACAGAGAGTCTGAAATAGAGAAAAGACAGAAAGTCAGAAATGGAGAAAAGACAGAAAGTCAGTAATAGAGAAAGGAGAGTCAGAAATGGAGAAAAGACAGAAAGCCAGAAATAGAGAAAGGAGAGTCAGAAGTAGAGAAAAGACAAAGTCAGAAATAGAGAAAAGAGAGAGTCAGAAATAGAGAAAAGACAGAGAGTCAGAAATAGAGAAAGGACAGAGAGTCAGAAATAGAGAAAGGACAGAAAGTCAGAAATAGAGAAAAGACAGAAGTCAGAAATAGAGAAAAGACAGAAAGTCAGAAATAGAGAAAGGACAGAAGTAAGAAATAGAGAAAAGACAGAAAGTCAGAAATAGAGAAAAGACAGAAAGTCAGAAATAGAGAAAGTACAGAGAGTCAGAAATAGAGAAAAGAGAGTCAGAAATAGAGAAAAGAGAGTCAGAAATAGAGAAAAGAGAGTCAGAAATAGACAGTCAGAAATAGAGAAAAGACAGAGAGTTAGAAATAGAGAAAAGATAAAGTCAGAAATAGAGAAAAGAGAGAGTCAGAAATAGAGAAAAGACAGAGAGTCAGAAATAGAGAAAGGACAGAGAGTCAGAAATAGAGAAAGGACAGAAAGTCAGAAATAGAGAAAAGACAGAAAGTCAGAAATAGAGAAAAGACAGAAAGTCAGAAATAGAGAAAAGACAGAAAGTCAGAAATAGAGAAAAGACAGAAAGTCAGTAATAGAGAAAGGACAGAGAGTCAGAAATAGAGAAAAGAGAGTCAGAAATAGAGAGAAGAGAGTCAGAAATAGAGAAAAGAGAGTCAGAAATAGACAGTCAGAAATAGAGAAAAGACAGAGAGTCAGAAATAGAGAAAAGACAAAGTCAGAAATAGAGAAAAGATAGAGAGTCAGAAATAGAGAAAAGACAGAGAGTCAGAAATAGAGAAAAGACAGAGAGTCAGAAATAGAGAAAGGACAGAGAGTCAGAAATAGAGAAAGGACAGAGAGTCTGAAATAGAGAAAAGACAGAAAGTCAGAAATGGATAAAAGACAGAAAGTCAGTAATAGAGAAAGGAGAGTCAGAAATAGAGAAAAGACAGAAAGTCAGAAATAGAGAAAGGACAGAAAGTCAGAAATAGAGAAAAGACAGAAAGTCAGAAATAGAGAAAAGACAGAAAGTCAGAAATAGAGAAAGTACAGAGAGTCAGAAATAGAGAAAAGAGAGTCAGAAATAGAGAGAAGAGAGTCAGAAATAGAGAAAAGAGAGTCAGAAATAGACAGTCAGAAATAGAGAAAAGACAGAGAGTCAGAAATAGAGAAAAGACAAAGTCAGAAATAGAGAAAAGATAGAGAGTCAGAAATAGAGAAAAGACAGAGAGTCAGAAATAGAGAAAAGGCAGAGAGTCAGAAATAGAGAAAAGACAAAGAGTCAGAAATAGAGAAAAGACAGAGTCAGAAAAAGACAGAAAGTCAGAAATAGAGAGAAAAGACAGAGTCAGAAATAGAGAAAAGACAAAGTCAGAAAAAGACACAGTCAGAAATAGAGAAAAGACAGAGAGTCAGAAATATAGAAAAGACAAAGTCAGAAAAAGACAGAAAGTCAGAAATAGAGAAAAGACAGAGTCAGAAATAGAGAAAAGACAAAGTCAGAAAAAGACAGAAAGTCAGAAATAGAGAGAAAAGACAGAGTCAGAAATCGAGAAAAGACAAAGTCAGAAAAAGACAGAGTCAGAAATAGAGAAAAGACAGAGAGTCAGAAATATAGAAAAGACAAAGTCAGAAAAAGACAGAAAGTCAGAAATAGGGAAAAGACAGAAAGTCAGAAATAGAGAAAAGACAGAAAGTCAGAAATAGAGAAAAGACAGAAAGTCAGAAATAGAGAAAGGACAGAGAGTCAGAAATAGAGAAAAGAGAGTCAGAAATAGGGAAAAGAGAGTCAGAAATAGAGAAAAGAGAGTCAGAAATAGACAGTCAGAAATAGAGAAAAGACAGAGAGTCAGAAATAGAGAAAAGACAAAGTCAGAAATAGAGAAAAGATAGAGAGTCAGAAATAGAGAAAAGACAGAGAGTCAGAAATAGAGAAAGGACAGAGAGTCAGAAATAGAGAAAGGACAGAGAGTCTGAAATAGAGAAAAGACAGAAAGTCAGAAATGGAGAAAAGACAGAAAGTCAGTAATAGAGAAAGGAGAGTCGGAAATGGAGAAAAGACAGAAAGCCAGAAATAGAGAAAGGAGATTCAGAAATGGAGAAAAGACAGAAAGTCAGAAATAGAGAAAAGACAGAAAGTCAGAAATAGAGAAAGTACAGAGAGTCAGAAATAGAGAAAAGAGAGTCAGAAATAGAGAGAAGAGAGTCAGAAATAGAGAGAAGAGAGTCAGAAATAGACAGTCAGAAATAGAGAAAAGACAGAGAGTCAGAAATAGAGAAAAGACAAAGTCAGAAATAGAGAAAAGATAGAGAGTCAGAAATAGAGAAAAGACAGAGAGTCAGAAATAGAGAAAAGGCAGAGAGTCAGAAATAGAGAAAATACAAAGAGTCAGAAATAGAGAAAAGACAGAGTCAGAAAAAGACAGAAAGTCAGAAATAGAGAGAAAAGACAGAGTCAGAAATAGAGAAAAGACAAAGTCAGAAAAAGACACAGTCAGAAATAGAGAAAAGACAAAGAGTCAGAAATATAGAAAAGACAAAGTCAGAAAAAGACAGAAAGTCAGAAATAGAGAAAAGACAGAGTCAGAAATAGAGAAAAGACAAAGTCAGAAAAAGACAGAAAGTCAGAAATAGAGAGAAAAGACAGAGTCAGAAATCGAGAAAAGACAAAGTCAGAAATAGAGAAAAGACAGAAAGTCAGAAATAGAGAAAGGACAGAGAGTCAGAAATAGAGAAAAGAGAGTCCGAAATAGGGAAAAGAGAGTCAGAAATAGAGAAAAGAGAGTCAGAAATAGACAGTCAGAAATAGAGAAAAGATAGAGAGTCAGAAATAGAGAAAAGACAGAGAGTCAGAAATAGAGAAAAGACAGAGAGTCAGAAATAGAGAAAGGACAGAGAGTCAGAAATAGAGAAAGGACAGAGAGTCTGAAATAGACAAAAGACAGAAAGTCAGAAATGGAGAAAAGACAGAAAGTCAGTAATAGAGAAAGGAGAGTCAGAAATGGAGAAAAGACAGAAAGTCAGAAATAGAGAAAAGACAGAGAGTCAGAAATACAGAAAAGACAAAGTCAGAAATACAGAAAAGACAAACTTAGAGAAAAGACAGAGAGTCACAAATAGAGGAAAGTCAGAAAGTCAGAAATAGAGAAAAAAGACAGAAAGTCAGAAATAGAGAAAAGACAAAGTCAGAAAAAGAGAGAAAGTCAGAAATAGAGAGAAAAGACAGAGTCAGAAATCGAGAAAAGACAAAGTCAGAAAAAGACAGAGTCAGAAATAGAGAAAAGACAGAGAGTCAGAAATATAGAAAAGACAAAGTCAGAAAAAGACAGAAAGTCAGAAATAGAGAAGAGACAGAAAGTCAGAAATAGAGAAAAGACAGAAAGTCAGAAATAGAGAAAAGACAGAAGTCAGAAATAGAGAAAAGACAGAAAGTCAGAAATAGAGAAAAGACAAAGAGTCAGAAATAGAGAAAAGACAGAAAGTCAGAAATAGAGAAAAGACAGAAAGTCAGAAATAGAGAAAAGACAGAAAGTCAGAAATAGAGAAAGGACAGAGAGTCAGAAATAGAGAAAAGAGAGTCAGAAATAGAGAAAAGAGAGTCAGAAATAGAGAAAAGAGAGTCAGAAATAGAGAAAGGACAAAGTCAGAAATAGAGAAAAGACAAAGTCAGAAAAACACAGTCAGAAATAGAGAAAAGACAGAGAGTCAGAAGTAGAGAAAACACAAAGTCAGAAATAGAGAAAAGACAGAAAGTCAGAAATAGAGAAAGGACAGAAAGTCAGAAATAGAGAAAAGACAGAAAGTCAGAAATAGAGAAAAGACAGAAAGTCAGAAATAGAGAAAGTACAGAGAGTCAGAAATAGAGAAAAGAGAGTCAGAAATAGAGAGAAGAGAGTCAGAAATAGAGAAAAGACAGAAAGTCAGAAATAGAGAAAAGACAAAGTCAGAAATAGAGAAAAGATAGAGAGTCAGAAATAGAGAAAAGACAGAGAGTCAGAAATAGAGAAAGGACAGAGAGTCAGAAATAGAGAAAGGACAGAGAGTCTGAAATAGAGAAAAGACAGAAAGTCAGAAATGGAGAAAAGACAGAAAGTCAGTAATAGAGAAAGGAGAGTCAGAAATGGAGAAAAGACAGAAAGCCAGAAATAGAGAAAGGAGAGTCAGAAGTAGAGAAAAGACAAAGTCAGAAATAGAGAAAAGAGAGAGTCAGAAATAGAGAAAAGACAGAGAGTCAGAAATAGAGAAAGGACAGAGAGTCAGAAATAGAGAAAGGACAGAAAGTCAGAAATAGAGAAAAGACAGAAGTCAGAAATAGAGAAAAGACAGAAAGTCAGAAATAGAGAAAGGACAGAAGTAAGAAATAGAGAAAAGACAGAAAGTCAGAAATAGAGAAAAGACAGAAAGTCAGAAATAGAGAAAGTACAGAGAGTCAGAAATAGAGAAAAGAGAGTCAGAAATAGAGAAAAGAGAGTCAGAAATAGAGAAAAGAGAGTCAGAAATAGACAGTCAGAAATAGAGAAAAGACAGAGAGTTAGAAATAGAGAAAAGATAAAGTCGGAAATAGAGAAAAGAGAGAGTCAGAAATAGAGAAAAGACAGAGAGTCAGAAATAGAGAAAGGACAGAGAGTCAGAAATAGAGAAAGGACAGAAAGTCAGAAATAGAGAAAAGACAGAAAGTCAGAAATAGAGAAAAGACAGAAAGTCAGAAATAGAGAAAAGACAGAAAGTCAGAAATAGAGAAAAGACAGAAAGTCAGAAATAGAGAAAGTACAGAGTCAGAAATAGAGAAAAGAGAGTCAGAAATAGAGAGAAGAGAGTCAGAAATAGAGAAAAGAGAGTCAGAAATAGACAGTCAGAAATAGAGAAAAGACAGAGAGTCAGAAATAGAGAAAAGACAAAGTCAGAAATAGAGAAAAGATAGAGAGTCAGAAATAGAGAAAAGACAGAGAGTCAGAAATAGAGAAAAGACAGAGAGTCAGAAATAGAGAAAGGACAGAGAGTCAGAAATAGAGAAAGGACAGAGAGTCTGAAATAGAGAAAAGACAGAAAGTCAGAAATGGATAAAAGACAGAATGTCAGTAATAGAGAAAGGAGAGTCAGAAATAGAGAAAAGACAGAAAGTCAGAAATAGAGAAAGGACAGAAAGTCAGAAATAGAGAAAAGACAGAAAGTCAGAAATAGAGAAAAGACAGAAAGTCAGAAATAGAGAAAGTACAGAGAGTCAGAAATAGAGAAAAGAGAGTCAGAAATAGAGAGAAGAGAGTCAGAAATAGAGAAAAGAGAGTCAGAAATAGACAGTCAGAAATAGAGAAAAGACAGAGAGTCAGAAATAGAGAAAAGACAAAGTCAGAAATAGAGAAAAGATAGAGAGTCAGAAATAGAGAAAAGACAGAGAGTCAGAAATAGAGAAAAGGCAGAGAGTCAGAAATAGAGAAAAGACAAAGAGTCAGAAATAGAGAAAAGACAGAGTCAGAAAAAGACAGAAAGTCAGAAATAGAGAGAAAAGACAGAGTCAGAAATAGAGAAAAGACAAAGTCAGAAAAAGACACAGTCAGAAATAGAGAAAAGACAGAGAGTCAGAAATATAGAAAAGACAAAGTCAGAAAAAGACAGAAAGTCAGAAATAGAGAAAAGACAGAGTCAGAAATAGAGAAAAGACAAAGTCAGAAAAAGACAGAAAGTCAGAAATAGAGAGAAAAGACAGAGTCAGAAATCGAGAAAAGACAAAGTCAGAAAAAGACAGAGTCAGAAATAGAGAAAAGACAGAGAGTCAGAAATATAGAAAAGACAAAGTCAGAAAAAGACAGAAAGTCAGAAATAGGGAAAAGACAGAAAGTCAGAAATAGAGAAAAGACAGAAAGTCAGAAATAGAGAAAAGACAGAAAGTCAGAAATAGAGAAAGGACAGAGAGTCAGAAATAGAGAAAAGAGAGTCAGAAATAGGGAAAAGAGAGTCAGAAATAGAGAAAAGAGAGTCAGAAATAGACAGTCAGAAATAGAGAAAAGACAGAGAGTCAGAAATAGAGAAAAGACAAAGTCAGAAATAGAGAAAAGATAGAGAGTCAGAAATAGAGAAAAGACAGAGAGTCAGAAATAGAGAAAGGACAGAGAGTCAGAAATAGAGAAAGGACAGAGAGTCTGAAATAGAGAAAAGACAGAAAGTCAGAAATGGAGAAAAGACAGAAAGTCAGTAATAGAGAAAGGAGAGTCAGAAATGGAGAAAAGACAGAAAGCCAGAAATAGAGAAAGGAGAGTCAGAAATGGAGAAAAGACAGAAAGTCAGAAATAGAGAAAAGACAGAAAGTCAGAAATAGAGAAAGTACAGAGAGTCAGAAATAGAGAAAAGAGAGTCAGAAATAGAGAGAAGAGAGTCAGAAATAGAGAGAAGAGAGTCAGAAATAGACAGTCAGAAATAGAGAAAAGACAGAGAGTCAGAAATAGAGAAAAGACAAAGTCAGAAATAGAGAAAAGATTGAGAGTCAGAAATAGAGAAAAGACAGAGAGTCAGAAATAGAGAAAAGGCAGAGAGTCAGAAATAGAGAAAATACAAAGAGTCAGAAATAGAGAAAAGACAGAGTCAGAAAAAGACAGAAAGTCAGAAATAGAGAGAAAAGACAGAGTCAGAAATAGAGAAAAGACAAAGTCAGAAAAAGACACAGTCAGAAATAGAGAAAAGACAGAGAGTCAGAAATATAGAAAAGACAAAGTCAGAAAAAGACAGAAAGTCAGAAATAGAGAAAAGACAGAGTCAGAAATAGAGAAAAGACAAAGTCAGAAAAAGACAGAAAGTCAGAAATAGAGAGAAAAGACAGAGTCAGAAATCGAGAAAAGACAAAGTCAGAAAAAGACAGAGTCAGAAATAGAGAAAAGACAGAGAGTCAGAAATATAGAAAAGACAAAGTCAGAAAAAGACAGAAAGTCAGAAATAGGGAAAAGACAGAAAGTCAGAAATAGAGAAAAGACAGAAAGTCAGAAATGGATAAAAGACAGAAAGTCAGTAATAGAGAAAGGAGAGTCAGAAATAGAGAAAAGACAGAAAGTCAGAAATAGAGAAAGGACAGAAAGTCAGAAATAGAGAAAAGACAGAAAGTCAGAAATAGAGAAAAGACAGAAAGTCAGAAATAGAGAAAGTACAGAGAGTCAGAAATAGAGAAAAGAGAGTCAGAAATAGAGAGAAGAGAGTCAGAAATAGAGAAAAGAGAGTCAGAAATAGACAGTCAGAAATAGAGAAAAGACAGAGCGTCAGAAATAGAGAAAAGACAAAGTCAGAAATAGAGAAAAGATAGAGAGTCAGAAATAGAGAAAAGACAGAGAGTCAGAAATAGAGAAAAGGCAGAGAGTCAGAAATAGAGAAAAGACAAAGAGTCAGAAATAGAGAAAAGACAGAGTCAGAAAAAGACAGAAAGTCAGAAATAGAGAGAAAAGACAGAGTCAGAAATAGAGAAAAGACAAAGTCAGAAAAAGACACAGTCAGAAATAGAGAAAAGACAGAGAGTCAGAAATATAGAAAAGACAAAGTCAGAAAAAGACAGAAAGTCAGAAATAGAGAAAAGACAGAGTCAGAAATAGAGAAAAGACAAAGTCAGAAAAAGACAGAAAGTCAGAAATAGAGAGAAAAGACAGAGTCAGAAATCGAGAAAAGACAAAGTCAGAAAAAGACAGAGTCAGAAATAGAGAAAAGACAGAGAGTCAGAAATATAGAAAAGACAAAGTCAGAAAAAGACAGAAAGTCAGATATAGGGAAAAGACAGAAAGTCAGAAATAGAGAAAAGACAGAAAGTCAGAAATAGAGAAAAGACAGAAAGTCAGAAATAGAGAAAGGACAGAGAGTCAGAAATAGAGAAAAGAGAGTCAGAAATAGGGAAAAGAGAGTCAGAAATAGAGAAAAGAGAGTCAGAAATAGACAGTCAGAAATAGAGAAAAGACAGAGAGTGAGAAATAGAGAAAAGACAAAGTCAGAAATAGAGAAAAGATAGAGAGTCAGAAATAGAGAAAAGACAGAGAGTCAGAAATAGAGAAAGGACAGAGAGTCAGAAATAGAGAAAGGACAGAGAGTCTGAAATAGAGAAAAGACAGAAAGTCAGAAATGGAGAAAAGACAGAAAGTCAGTAATAGAGAAAGGAGAGTCAGAAATGGAGAAAAGACAGAAAGCCAGAAATAGAGAAAGGAGAGTCAGAAATGGAGAAAAGACAGAAACTCTGAAATAGAGAAAAGACAGAAAGTCAGAAATAGAGAAAGTACAGAGAGTCAGAAATAGAGAAAAGAGAGTCAGAAATAGAGAGAAGAGAGTCAGAAATAGAGAGAAGAGAGTCAGAAATAGACAGTCAGAAATAGAGAAAAGACAGAGAGTCAGAAATAGAGAAAAGACAAAGTCAGAAATAGAGAAAAGATTGAGAGTCAGAAATAGAGAAAAGGCAGAGAGTCAGAAATAGAGAAAAGGCAGAGAGTCAGAAATAGAGAAAATACAAAGAGTCAGAAATAGAGAAAAGACAGAGTCAGAAAAAGACAGAAAGTCAGAAATAGAGAGAAAAGACAGAGTCAGAAATAGAGAAAAGACAAAGTCAGAAAAAGACACAGTCAGAAATAGAGAAAAGACAGAGAGTCAGAAATATAGAAAAGACAAAGTCAGAAAAAGACAGAAAGTCAGAAATAGAGAAAAGACAGAGTCAGAAATAGAGAAAAGACAAAGTCAGAAAAAGACAGAAAGTCAGAAATAGAGAGAAAAGACAGAGTCAGAAATCGAGAAAAGACAAAGTCAGAAAAAGACAGAGTCAGAAATAGAGAAAAGACAGAGAGTCAGAAATATAGAAAAGACAAAGTCAGAAAAAGACAGAAAGTCAGAAATAGGGAAAAGACAGAAAGTCAGAAATAGAGAAAAGACAGAAAGTCAGAAATGGATAAAAGACAGAAAGTCAGTAATAGAGAAAGGAGAGTCAGAAATAGAGAAAAGACAGAAAGTCAGAAATAGAGAAAGGACAGAAAGTCAGAAATAGAGAAAAGACAGAAAGTCAGAAATAGAGAAAAGACAGAAAGTCAGAAATAGAGAAAGTACAGAGAGTCAGAAATAGAGAAAAGAGAGTCAGAAATAGAGAGAAGAGAGTCAGAAATAGAGAAAAGAGAGTCAGAAATAGACAGTCAGAAATAGAGAAAAGACAGAGCGTCAGAAATAGAGAAAAGACAAAGTCAGAAATAGAGAAAAGATAGAGAGTCAGAAATAGAGAAAAGACAGAGAGTCAGAAATAGAGAAAAGGCAGAGAGTCAGAAATAGAGAAAAGACAAAGAGTCAGAAATAGAGAAAAGACAGAGTCAGAAAAAGACAGAAAGTCAGAAATAGAGAGAAAAGACAGAGTCAGAAATAGAGAAAAGACAAAGTCAGAAAAAGACACAGTCAGAAATAGAGAAAAGACAGAGAGTCAGAAATATAGAAAAGACAAAGTCAGAAAAAGACAGAAAGTCAGAAATAGAGAAAAGACAGAGTCAGAAATAGAGAAAAGACAAAGTCAGAAAAAGACAGAAAGTCAGAAATAGAGAGAAAAGACAGAGTCAGAAATCGAGAAAAGACAAAGTCAGAAAAAGACAGAGTCAGAAATAGAGAAAAGACAGAGAGTCAGAAATATAGAAAAGACAAAGTCAGAAAAAGACAGAAAGTCAGATATAGGGAAAAGACAGAAAGTCAGAAATAGAGAAAAGACAGAAAGTCAGAAATAGAGAAAAGACAGAAAGTCAGAAATAGAGAAAGGACAGAGAGTCAGAAATAGAGAAAAGAGAGTCAGAAATAGGGAAAAGAGAGTCAGAAATAGAGAAAAGAGAGTCAGAAATAGACAGTCAGAAATAGAGAAAAGACAGAGAGTGAGAAATAGAGAAAAGACAAAGTCAGAAATAGAGAAAAGATAGAGAGTCAGAAATAGAGAAAAGACAGAGAGTCAGAAATAGAGAAAGGACAGAGAGTCAGAAATAGAGAAAGGACAGAGAGTCTGAAATAGAGAAAAGACAGAAAGTCAGAAATGGAGAAAAGACAGAAAGTCAGTAATAGAGAAAGGAGAGTCAGAAATGGAGAAAAGACAGAAAGCCAGAAATAGAGAAAGGAGAGTCAGAAATGGAGAAAAGACAGAAACTCTGAAATAGAGAAAAGACAGAAAGTCAGAAATAGAGAAAGTACAGAGAGTCAGAAATAGAGAAAAGAGAGTCAGAAATAGAGAGAAGAGAGTCAGAAATAGAGAGAAGAGAGTCAGAAATAGACAGTCAGAAATAGAGAAAAGACAGAGAGTCAGAAATAGAGAAAAGACAAAGTCAGAAATAGAGAAAAGATTGAGAGTCAGAAATAGAGAAAAGGCAGAGAGTCAGAAATAGAGAAAAGGCAGAGAGTCAGAAATAGAGAAAATACAAAGAGTCAGAAATAGAGAAAAGACAGAGTCAGAAAAAGACAGAAAGTCAGAAATAGAGAGAAAAGACAGAGTCAGAAATAGAGAAAAGACAAAGTCAGAAAAAGACACAGTCAGAAATAGAGAAAAGACAGAGAGTCAGAAATATAGAAAAGACAAAGTCAGAAAAAGACAGAAAGTCAGAAATAGAGAAAAGACAGAGTCAGAAATAGAGAAAAGACAAAGTCAGAAAAAGACAGAAAGTCAGAAATAGAGAGAAAAGACAGAGTCAGAAATCGAGAAAAGACAAAGTCAGAAAAAGACAGAGTCAGAAATAGAGAAAAGACAGAGAGTCAGAAATATAGAAAAGACAAAGTCAGAAAAAGACAGAAAGTCAGAAATAGGGAAAAGACAGAAAGTCAGAAATAGAGAAAAGACAGAAAGTCAGAAATAGAGAAAAGACAGAAAGTCAGAAATAGAGAAAGGACAGAGAGTCAGAAATAGAGAAAAGAGAGTCAGAAATAGGGAAAAGAGAGTCAGAAATAGAGAAAAGACAAAGTCAGAAATAGAGAAAAGATAGAGAGTCAGAAATAGAGAAAAGACAGAGAGTCAGAAATAGAGAAAGGACAGAGAGTCAGAAATAGAGAAAGGACAGAGAGTCTGAAATAGAGAAAAGACAGAAAGTCAGAAATGGAGAAAAGACAGAAAGTCAGTAATAGAGAAAGGAGAGTCAGAAATGGAGAAAAGACAGAAAGCCAGAAATAGAGAAAGGAGAGTCAGAAATGGAGAAAAGACAGAAAGTCAGAAATAGAGAAAAGACAGAGAGTCAGAAATACAGAAAAGACAAAGTCAGAAATACAGAAAAGACAAACTTAGAGAAAAGACAGAGAGTCACAAATAGAGAAAAGACAGAAAGTCAGAAATAGAGAAAAAAGACAGAAAGTCAGAAATAGAGAAAAGACAAAGTCAGAAAAAGACAGAAAGTCAGAAATAGAGAGAAAAGACAGAGTCAGAAATCGAGAAAAGACAAAGTCAGAAAAAGACAGAGTCAGAAATAGAGAAAAGACAGAGAGTCACAAATAGAGAAAAGACAGAAAGTCAGAAATAGAGAAAAGACAGAAAGTCAGAAATAGAGAAAGGACAGAGAGTCAGAAATAGAGAAAAGAGAGTCAGAAATAGGGAAAAGAGAGTCAGAAATAGAGAAAAGAGAGTCAGAAATGGACAGTCAGAAATAGAGAAAAGACAGAGAGTCAGAAATAGAGAAAAGACAAAGTCAGAAATAGAGAAAAGATAGAGAGTCAGAAATAGAGAAAAGACAGAGAGTCAGAAATAGAGAAAAGACAGAGAGTCAGAAATAGAGAAAGGACAGAGAGTCAGAAATAGAGAAAGGACAGAGAGTCTGAAATAGAGAAAAGACACAAAGTCAGAAATGGAGAAAAGACAGAAAGTCAGAAATGGAGAAAAGACAGAAAGTCAGTAATAGAGAAAGGAGAGTCAGAAATGGAGAAAAGACAGAAAGCCAGAAATAGAGAAAGGAGAGTCAGAAATGGAGAAAAGACAGAAAGTCAGAAATAGAGAAAAGACAGAAAGTCAGAAATAGAGAAAGTAGAGAGTCAGAAATAGAGAAAAGAGAGTCAGAAATAGAGAGAAGAGAGTCAGAAATAGAGAGAAGAGAGTCAGAAATAGACAGTCAGAAATAGAGAAAAGACAGAGAGTCAGAAATAGAGAAAAGACAAAGTCAGAAATAGAGAAAAGATTGAGAGTCAGAAATAGAGAAAAGACAGAGAGTCAGAAATAGAGAAAAGGCAGAGAGTCAGAAATAGAGAAAATACAAAGAGTCAGAAATAGAGAAAAGACAGAGTCAGAAAAAGACAGAAAGTCAGAAATAGAGAGAAAAGACAGAGTCAGAAATAGAGAAAAGACAAAGTCAGAAAAAGACACAGTCAGAAATAGAGAAAAGACAGAGAGTCAGAAATATAGAAAAGACAAAGTCAGAAAAAGACAGAAAGTCAGAAATAGAGAAAAGACAGAGTCAGAAATAGAGAAAAGACAAAGTCAGAAAAAGACAGAAAGTCAGAAATAGAGAGAAAAGACAGAGTCAGAAATCGAGAAAAGACAAAGTCAGAAAAAGACAGAGTCAGAAATAGAGAAAAGACAGAGAGTCAGAAATATAGAAAAGACAAAGTCAGAAAAAGACAGAAAGTCAGAAATAGGGAAAAGACAGAAAGTCAGAAATAGAGAAAAGACAGAAAGTCAGAAATAGAGAAAAGACAGAAAGTCAGAAATAGAGAAAGGACAGAGAGTCAGAAATAGAGAAAAGAGAGTCAGAAATAGGGAAAAGAGAGTCAGAAATAGAGAAAAGACAAAGTCAGAAATAGAGAAAAGATAGAGAGTCAGAAATAGAGAAAAGACAGAGAGTCAGAAATAGAGAAAGGACAGAGAGTCAGAAATAGAGAAAGGACAGAGAGTCTGAAATAGAGAAAAGACAGAAAGTCAGAAATGGAGAAAAGACAGAAAGTCAGTAATAGAGAAAGGAGAGTCAGAAATGGAGAAAAGACAGAAAGCCAGAAATAGAGAAAGGAGAGTCAGAAATGGAGAAAAGACAGAAAGTCAGAAATAGAGAAAAGACAGAGAGTCAGAAATACAGAAAAGACAAAGTCAGAAATACAGAAAAGACAAACTTAGAGAAAAGACAGAGAGTCACAAATAGAGAAAAGACAGAAAGTCAGAAATAGAGAAAAAAGACAGAAAGTCAGAAATAGAGAAAAGACAAAGTCAGAAAAAGACAGAAAGTCAGAAATAGAGAGAAAAGACAGAGTCAGAAATCGAGAAAAGACAAAGTCAGAAAAAGACAGAGTCAGAAATAGAGAAAAGACAGAGAGTCACAAATAGAGAAAAGACAGAAAGTCAGAAATAGAGAAAAGACAGAAAGTCAGAAATAGAGAAAGGACAGAGAGTCAGAAATAGAGAAAAGAGAGTCAGAAATAGGGAAAAGAGAGTCAGAAATAGAGAAAAGAGAGTCAGAAATGGACAGTCAGAAATAGAGAAAAGACAGAGAGTCAGAAATAGAGAAAAGACAAAGTCAGAAATAGAGAAAAGATAGAGAGTCAGAAATAGAGAAAAGACAGAGAGTCAGAAATAGAGAAAAGACAGAGAGTCAGAAATAGAGAAAGGACAGAGAGTCAGAAATAGAGAAAGGACAGAGAGTCTGAAATAGACAAAAGACAGAAAGTCAGAAATGGAGAAAAGACAGAAAGTCAGTAATAGAGAAAGGAGAGTCAGAAATGGAGAAAAGACAGAAAGCCAGAAATAGAGAAAGGAGAGTCAGAAATGGAGAAAAGACAGAAAGTCAGAAATAGAGAAAAGAGAGAGAGTCAGAAATACAGAAAAGACAAAGTCAGAAATACAGAAAAGACAAACTTAGAGAAAAGACAGAGAGTCACAAATAGAGGAAAGTCAGAAAGTCAGAAATAGAGAAAAAAGACAGAAAGTCAGAAATAGAGAAAAGACAAAGTCAGAAAAAGAGAGAAAGTCAGAAATAGAGAGAAAAGACAGAGTCAGAAATCGAGAAAAGACAAAGTCAGAAACAGACAGAGTCAGAAATAGAGAAAAGACAGAGAGTCAGAAATATAGAAAAGACAAAGTCAGAAAAAGACAGAAAGTCAGAAATAGAGAAAAGACAGAAAGTCAGAAATAGAGAAAAGACAGAAAGTCAGAAATAGAGAAAAGACAGAAGTCAGAAATAGAGAAAAGACAGAAAGTCAGAAATAGAGAAAAGGCAAAGAGTCAGAAATAGAGAAAAGACAGAAAGTCAGAAATAGAGAAAAGACAGAAAGTCAGAAATAGAGAAAAGACAGAAAGTCAGAAATAGAGAAAGGACAGAGAGTCAGAAATAGAGAAAAGAGAGTCAGAAATAGACAGTCAGAAATAGAGAAAAGACAGAGAGTCAGAAATAGAGAAAAGACAAAGTCAGAAATAGAGAAAAGAGAGTCAGAAATAGAGAAAAGAGAGTCAGAAATAGAGAAAGGACAAAGTCAGAAATAGAGAAAAGACAAAGTCAGAAAAAGACAGTCAGAAATAGAGAAAAGACAGAGAGTCAGAAGTAGAGAAAAGACAAAGTCAGAAATAGAGAAAAGACAAAGTCAGAAATAGAGAAAAGAGAGAGTCAGAAATAGAGAAAAGACAGAGAGTCAGAAATAGAGAATGGACAGAGAGTCAGAAATAGAGAAAGGACAGAAAGTCAGAAATAGAGAAAAGACGGAAAGTCAGAAATAGAGAAAAGACAGAAAGTCAGAAATAGAGAAAGGACAGAAAGTCAGAAATAGAGAAAAGACAAAGTCAGAAATACAGAAAAGAGAGAGTCAGAAATAGAGAAAAGACAGAGAGTCAGAAATAGAGAAAGGACAGAGAGTCAGAAATAGAGAAAGGACAGAAAGTCAGAAATAGAGAAAAGACAGAAAGTCAGAAATAGAGAAAAGACAGAAAGTCAGAAATAGAGAAAAGACAGAAAGTCAGAAATAGAGAAAGGACAGAGAGTCAGAAATAGAGAAAAGAGAGTCAGAAATAGAGAAAAGAGAGTCAGAAATAGAGAAAAGAGAGTCAGAAATAGAGAAAGGACAAAGTCAGAAATAGAGAAAAGACAAAGTCAGAAAAAGACAGTCAGAAATAGAGAAACGACAGAGAGTCAGAAGTAGAGAAAAGACAAAGTCAGAAATAGAGAAAAGAGAGAGTCAGAAATAGAGAAAAGACAGAGAGTCAGAAATAGAGAAAGGACAGAGAGTCAGAAATAGAGAAAGGACAGAAAGTCAGAAATAGAGAAAAGACAGAAGTCAGAAATAGAGAAAAGACAGAAAGTCAGAAATAGAGAAAGGACAGAAAGTCAGAAATAGAGATAGGACAGAGAGTCAGAAATAGAGAAAAGACAAAGTCAGAAATAGAGAAAAGAGAGAGTCAGAAATAGAGAAAAGACAGAGAGTCAGAAATAGAGAAAGGACAGAGAGTCAGAAATAGAGAAAGGACAGAAAGTCAGAAATAGAGAAAAGACAGAAAGTCAGAAATAGAGAAAAGACAGAAAGTCAGAAATAGAGATAGGACAGAGAGTCAGAAATAGAGAAAAGAGAGTCAGAAATAGAGAAAAGAGAGTCAGAAATAGAGAAAGGACAAAGTCAGAAATAGAGAAAAGACAAAGTCAGAAAAAGACAGTCAGAAATAGAGAAAAGACAGAGAGTCAGAAGTAGAGAAAAGACAAAGTCAGAAATAGAGAAAAGACAAAGTAAGAAATAGAGAAAAGAGAGAGTCAGAAATAGAGAAAAGACAGAGAGTCAGAAATAGAGAAAGGACAGAGAGTCAGAAATAGAGAAAGGACAGAAAGTCAGAAATAGAGAAAAGACAGAAAGTCAGAAATAGAGAAAAGACAGAAAGTCAGAAATAGAGAAAGGACAGAAAGTCAGAAATAGAGAAAAGACAAAGTCAGAAATACAGAAAAGAGAGAGTCAGAAATAGAGAAAAGACAGAGAGTCAGAAATAGAGAAAGGACAGAGAGTCAGAAATAGAGAAAGGACAGAAAGTCAGAAATAGAGAAAAGACAGAAAGTCAGAAATAGAGAAAAGACAGAAAGTCAGAAATAGAGAAAAGACAGAAAGTCAGAAATAGAGAAAGGACAGAGAGTCAGAAATAGAGAAAAGAGAGTCAGAAATAGAGAAAAGAGAGTCAGAAATAGAGAAAAGAGAGTCAGAAATAGAGAAAGGACAAAGTCAGAAATAGAGAAAAGACAAAGTCAGAAAAAGACAGTCAGAAATAGAGAAACGACAGAGAGTCAGAAGTAGAGAAAAGACATAGTCAGAAATAGAGAAAAGAGAGAGTCAGAAATAGAGAAAAGACAGAGAGTCAGAAATAGAGAAAGGACAGAGAGTCAGAAATAGAGAAAGGACAGAAAGTCAGAAATAGAGAAAAGACAGAAGTCAGAAATAGAGAAAAGACAGAAAGTCAGAAATAGAGAAAGGACAGAAGTCAGAAATAGAGAAAAGACAGAAAGTCAGAAATAGAGAAAAGACAGAAAGTCAGAAATAGAGAAAGTACAGAGAGTCAGAAATAGAGAAAAGAGAGTCAGAAATAGAGAAAAGAGAGTCAGAAATAGAGACAAGAGAGTCAGAAATAGACAGTCAGAAATAGAGAAAAGACAGAGAGTTAGAAATAGAGAAAAGATAAAGTCAGAAATAGAGAAAAGAGTGAGTCAGAAATAGAGAAAAGACAGAGAGTCAGAAATAGAGAAAGGACAGAGAGTCAGAAATAGAGAAAGGACAGAAAGTCAGAAATAGAGAAAAGACAGAAAGTCAGAAATAGAGAAAAGACAGAAAGTCAGAAATAGAGAAAAGACAGAAAGTCAGAAATAGAGAAAGTACAGAGAGTCAGAAATAGAGAAAAGAGAGTCAGAAATAGAGAGAAGAGAGTCAGAAATAGAGAAAAGAGAGTCAGAAATAGACAGTCAGAAATAGAGAAAAGACAGAGAGTCAGAAATAGAGAAAAGACAAAGTCAGAAATAGAGAAAAGATAGAGAGTCAGAAATAGAGAAAAGACAGAGAGTCAGAAATAGAGAAAAGACAGAGAGTCAGAAATAGAGAAAGGACAGAGAGTCAGAAATAGAGAAAGGACAGAGAGTCTGAAATAGAGAAAAGACAGAAAGTCAGAAATGGATAAAAGACAGAAAGTCAGTAATAGAGAAAGGAGAGTCAGAAATAGAGAAAAGACAGAAAGTCAGAAATAGAGAAAGGACAGAAAGTCAGAAATAGAGAAAAGACAGAAAGTCAGAAATAGAGAAAAGACAGAAAGTCAGAAATAGAGAAAGTCCAGAGAGTCAGAAATAGAGAAAAGAGAGTCAGAAATAGAGAGAAGAGAGTCAGAAATAGAGAAAAGAGAGTCAGAAATAGACAGTCAGAAATAGAGAAAAGACAGAGAGTCAGAAATAGAGAAAAGACAATGTCAGAAATAGAGAAAAGATAGAGAGTCAGAAATAGAGAAAAGACAGAGAGTCAGAAATAGAGAAAAGACAGAGAGTCAGAAATAGAGAAAAGACAAAGAGTCAGAAATAGAGAAAAGACAGAGTCAGAAAAAGACAGAAAGTCAGAAATAGAGAGAAAAGACAGAGTCAGAAATAGAGAAAAGACAAAGTCAGAAAAAGACACAGTCAGAAATAGAGAAAAGACAGAGAGTCAGAAATATAGAAAAGACAAAGTCAGAAAAAGACAGAAAGTCAGAAATAGAGAAAAGACAGAGTCAGAAATAGAGAAAAGACAAAGTCAGAAAAAGACAGAAAGTCAGAAATAGAGAGAAAAGACAGAGTCAGAAATCGAGAAAAGACAAAGTCAGAAAAAGACAGAGTCAGAAATAGAGAAAAGACAGAGAGTCAGAAATATAGAAAAGACAAAGTCAGAAAAAGACAGAAAGTCAGAAATAGGGAAAAGACAGAAAGTCAGAAATAGAGAAAAGACAGAAAGTCAGAAATAGAGAAAAGACAGAAGTCAGAAATAGAGAAAAGACAGAAAGTCAGAAATAGAGAAAAGACAAAGAGTCAGAAATAGAGAAAAGACAGAAAGTCAGACATAGAGAAAAGACAGAAAGTCAGAAATAGAGAAAGGACAGAGAGTCAGAAATAGAGAAAAGAGAGTCAGAAATAGAGAAAAGAGAGTCAGAAATAGAGAAAAGAGAGTCAGAAATAGAGAAAGGACAAAGTCAGAAATAGAGAAAAGACAAAGTCAGAAAAAGACAGTCAGAAATAGAGAAAAGACAGAGAGTCAGAAGTAGAGAAAAGACAAAGTCAGAAATAGAGAAAAGACAAAGTCAGAAATAGAGAAAAGACAGAGAGTCAGAAATAGAGAAAGGACAGAGAGTCAGAAATAGAGAAAGGACAGAAAGTCAGAAATAGAGAAAAGACAGAAAGTCAGAAATAGAGAAAAGACAGAAAGTCAGAAATAGAGAAAAGACAGAAAGTCAGAAATAGAGAAAGGACAGAGAGTCAGAAATAGAGAAAAGAGAGTCAGAAATAGAGAAAAGAGAGTCAGAAATAGACAGTCAGAAATAGAGAAAAGACAGAGGGTCAGAAATAGAGAAAAGACAAAGTCAGAAATAGAGAAAAGATAGAGAGTCAGAAATAGAGAAAAGACAGAGAGTCAGAAATAGAGAAAAGACAGAGAGTCAGAAATAGAGAAAGGACAGAGAGTCAGAAATAGAGAAAGGACAGAGAGTCTGAAATAGAGAAAAGACAGAAAGTCAGAAATGGAGAAAAGACAGAAAGTCAGTAATAGAGAAAGGAGAGTCAGAAATGGAGAAAAGACAGAAAGCCAGAAATAGAGAAAGGAGAGTCAGAAATGGAGAAAAGACAGAAAGTCAGAAATAGAGAAAAGACAGAGAGTCAGAAATACAGAAAAGACAATGTCAGAAATACAGAAAAGACAAACTTAGAGAAAAGACAGAGAGTCACAAATAGAGGAAAGTCAGAAAGTCAGAAATAGAGAAAAAAGACAGAAAGTCAGAAATAGAGAAAAGACAAAGTCAGAAAAAGAGAGAAAGTCAGAAATAGAGAGAAAAGACAGAGTCAGAAATCGAGAAAAGACAAAGTCAGAAAAAGACAGAGTCAGAAATAGAGAAAAGACAGAGAGTCAGAAATATAGAAAAGACAAAGTCAGAAAAAGACAGAAAGTCAGAAATAGAGAAAAGACAGAAAGTCAGAAATAGAGAAAAGACAGAAAGTCAGAAATAGAGAAAAGACAGAAGTCAGAAATAGAGAAAAGACAGAAAGTCAGAAATAGAGAAAAGACAAAGAGTCAGAAATAGAGAAAAGACAGAAAGTCAGAAATAGAGAAAAGACAGAAAGTCAGAAATAGAGAAAAGACAGAAAGTCAGAAATAGAGAAAGGACAGAGAGTCAGAAATAGAGAAAAGAGAGTCAGAAATAGAGAAAAGAGAGTCAGAAATAGAGAAAAGACAGAGAGTCAGAAATAGAGAAAGGACAGAGAGTGAGAAATAGAGAAAGGACAGAAAGTCAGAAATAGAGAAAAGACAGAAAGTCAGAAATAGAGAAAAGACAGAAAGTCAGAAATAGAGAAAAGACAGAAAGTCAGAAATAGAGAAAGGACAGAGAGTCAGAAATAGAGAAAAGAGAGTCAGAAATAGAGAAAAGAGAGTCAGAAATAGAGAAAAGAGAGTCAGAAATAGAGAAAGGACAAAGTCAGAAATAGAGAAAAGACAAAGTCAGAAAAAGACAGTCAGAAATAGAGAAAAGACAGAGAGTCAGAAGTAGAGAAAAGACAAAGTCAGAAATAGAGAAAAGACAAAGTCAGAAATAGAGAAAAGAGAGAGTCAGAAATAGAGAAAAGACAGAGAGTCAGAAATAGAGAAAGGACAGAGAGTCAGAAATAGAGAAAGGACAGAAAGTCAGAAATAGAGAAAAGACAGAAAGTCAGAAATAGAGAAAAGACAAAGTCAGAAATACAGAAAAGAGAGAGTCAGAAATAGAGAAAAGACAGAGAGTCAGAAATAGAGAAAGGACAGAGAGTCAGAAATAGAGAAAGGACAGAAAGTCAGAAATAGAGAAAAGACAGAAAGTCAGAAATAGAGAAAAGACAGAAAGTCAGAAATAGAGAAAGGACAGAGAGTCAGAAATAGAGGGAAGAGAGTCAGAAATAGAGAAAAGAGAGTCAGAAATAGAGAAAAGAGAGTCAGAAATAGAGAAAGGACAAAGTCAGAAATAGAGAAAAGACAAAGTCAGAAAAAGACAGTCAGAAATAGAGAAAAGACAGAGAGTCAGAAGTAGAGAAAAGACAAAGTCAGAAATAGAGAAAAGACAAAGTCAGAAATAGAGAAAAGAGAGAGTCAGAAATAGAGAAAAGACAGAGAGTCAGAAATAGAGAAAGGACAGAGAGTGAGAAATAGAGAAAGGACAGAAAGTCAGAAATAGAGAAAAGACAGAAAGTCAGAAATAGAGAAAAGACAGAAAGTCAGAAATAGAGAAAAGACAGAAAGTCAGAAATAGAGAAAGGACAGAGAGTCAGAAATAGAGAAAAGAGAGTCAGAAATAGAGAAAAGAGAGTCAGAAATAGAGAAAAGAGAGTCAGAAATAGAGAAAGGACAAAGTCAGAAATAGAGAAAAGACAAAGTCAGAAAAAGACAGTCAGAAATAGAGAAAAGACAGAGAGTCAGAAGTAGAGAAAAGACAAAGTCAGAAATAGAGAAAAGACAAAGTCAGAAATAGAGAAAAGAGAGAGTCAGAAATAGAGAAAAGACAGAGAGTCAGAAATAGAGAAAGGACAGAGAGTCAGAAATAGAGAAAGGACAGAAAGTCAGAAATAGAGAAAAGACAGAAAGTCAGAAATAGAGAAAAGACAAAGTCAGAAATACAGAAAAGAGAGAGTCAGAAATAGAGAAAAGACAGAGAGTCAGAAATAGAGAAAGGACAGAGAGTCAGAAATAGAGAAAGGACAGAAAGTCAGAAATAGAGAAAAGACAGAAAGTCAGTAATAGAGAAAAGACAGAAAGTCAGAAATAGAGAAAAGACAGAAAGTCAGAAATAGAGAAAGGACAGAGAGTCAGAAATAGAGAAAAGAGAGTCAGAAATAGAGAAAAGAGAGTCAGAAATAGAGAAAAGAGAGTCAGAAATAGAGAAAGGACAAAGTCAGAAATAGAGAAAAGACAAAGTCAGAAAAAGACAGTCAGAAATAGAGAAAAGACAGAGAGTCAGAAGTAGAGAAAAGACAAAGTCAGAAATAGAGAAAAGAGAGAGTCAGAAATAGAGAAAAGACAGAGAGTCAGAAATAGAGAAAGGACAGAGAGTCAGAAATAGAGAAAGGACAGAAAGTCAGAAATAGAGAAAAGACAGAAAGTCAGAAATAGAGAAAAGACAGAAAGTCAGAAATAGAGAAAGGACAGAAAGTCAGAAATAGAGAAAAGACAGAAAGTCAGTAATAGAGAAAAGACAGAAAGTCAGAAATAGAGAAAGTACAGAGAGTCAGAAATAGAGAAAAGAGAGTCAGAAATAGAGAAAAGAGAGTCAGAAATAGAGAAAAGAGAGTCAGAAATAGACAGTCAGAAATAGAGAAAAGACAGAGAGTCAGAAATAGAGAAAAGATAAAGTCAGAAATAGAGAAAAGAGAGAGTCAGAAATAGAGAAAAGACAGAGAGTCAGAAATAGAGAAAGGACAGAGAGTCAGTAATAGAGAAAGGACAGAAAGTCAGAAATAGAGAAAAGACAGAAAGTCAGAAATAGAGAAAAGACAGAAAGTCAGAAATAGAGAAAGGACAGAAAGTCAGAAATAGAGAAAAGACAAAAAGTCAGAAATAGAGAAAAGACAGAAAGTCAGAAATAGAGAAAGTACAGAGAGTCAGAAATAGAGAAAAGAGTGTCAGAAATAGAGAGAAGAGAGTCAGAAATAGAGAAAAGAGAGTCAGAAATAGACAGTCAGAAATAGAGAAAAGACAGAGAGTCAGAAATAGAGAAAAGACAAAGTCAGAAATAGAGAAAAGATAGAGAGTCAGAAATAGAGAAAAGACAGAGAGTCAGAAATAGAGAAAAGACAGAGAGTCAGAAATAGAGAAAGGACAGAGAGTCAGAAATAGAGAAAAGACAGAGAGTCAGAAATAGAGAAAGGACAGAAAGTCAGAAATAGAGAAAAGACAGAAAGTCAGAAATAGAGAAAAGACAGAAAGTCAGAAATAGAGAAAGGACAGAAAGTCAGAAATAGAGAAAAGACAAAGTCAGAAATACAGAAAAGAGAGAGTCAGAAATAGAGAAAAGACAGAGAGTCAGAAATAGAGAAAGGACAGAAAGTCAGAAATAGAGAAAAGACAGAAAGTCAGAAATAGAGAAAAGACAGAAAGTCAGAAATAGAGAAAGGACAGAGAGTCAGAAATAGAGAAAAGAGAGTCAGAAATAGAGAAAAGAGAGTCAGAAATAGAGAAAAGAGAGTCAGAAATAGAGAAAGGACAAAGTCAGAAATAGAGAAAAGACAAAGTCAGAAAAAGACAGTCAGAAATAGAGAAAAGACAGAGAGTCAGAAGTAGAGAAAAGACAAAGTCAGAAATAGAGAAAAGAGAGAGTCAGAAATAGAGAAAGGACAGAAAGTCAGAAATAGAGAAAAGACAGAAAGTCAGAAATAGAGAAAAGACAGAAAGTCAGAAATAGAGAAAGTACAGAGAGTCAGAAATAGAGAAAAGAGAGTCAGAAATAGAGAGAAGAGAGTCAGAAATAGAGAAAAGAGAGTCAGAAATAGACAGTCAGAAATAGAGAAAAGACAGAGAGTCAGAAATAGAGAAAAGACAAAGTCAGAAATAGAGAAAAGATAGAGAGTCAGAAATAGAGAAAAGACAGAGAGTCAGAAATAGAGAAAAGACAGAGAGTCAGAAATAGAGAAAGGACAGAGAGTCAGAAATAGAGAAAAGACAGAGAGTCAGAAATAGAGAAAGGACAGAAAGTCAGAAATAGAGAAAAGACAGAAAGTCAGAAATAGAGAAAAGACAGAAAGTCAGAAATAGAGAAAGGACAGAAAGTCAGAAATAGAGAAAAGACAAAGTCAGAAATACAGAAAAGAGAGAGTCAGAAATAGAGAAAAGACAGAGAGTCAGAAATAGAGAAAGGACAGAGAGTCAGAAATAGAGAAAGGACAGAAAGTCAGAAATAGAGAAAAGACAGAAAGTCAGAAATAGAGAAAAGACAGAAAGTCAGAAATAGAGAAAAGACAGAAAGTCAGAAATAGAGAAAGGACAGAGAGTCAGAAATAGAGAAAAGAGAGTCAGAAATAGAGACAAGAGAGTCAGAAATAGAGAAAAGAGAGTCAGAAATAGAGAAAGGACAAAGTCAGAAATAGAGAAAAGACAAAGTCAGAAAAAGACAGTCAGAAATAGAGAAAAGACAGAGAGTCAGAAGTAGAGAAAAGACAAAGTCAGAAATAGAGAAAAGAGAGAGTCAGAAATAGAGAAAAGACAGAGAGTCAGAAATAGAGAAAGGACAGAGAGTCAGAAATAGAGAAAGGACAGAAAGTCAGAAATAGAGAAAAGACAGAAAGTCAGAAATAGAGAAAGGACAGAAAGTCAGAAATAGAGAAAAGACAGAAAGTCAGAAATAGAGAAAAGACAGAAAGTCAGAAATAGAGAAAGTACAGAGAGTCAGAAATAGAGAAAAGAGAGTCAGAAATAGAGAAAAGAGAGTCAGAAATAGAGAAAAGAGAGTCAGAAATAGACAGTCAGAAATAGAGAAAAGACAGAGAGTCAGAAATAGAGAAAAGATAAAGTCAGAAATAGAGAAAAGAGAGAGTCAGAAATAGAGAAAAGACAGAGAGTCAGAAATAGAGAAAGGACAGAGAGTCAGAAATAGAGAAAGGACAGAAAGTCAGAAATAGAGAAAAGACAGAAAGTCAGAAATAGAGAAAAGACAGAAAGTCAGAAATAGAGAAAGGACAGAAAGTCAGAAATAGAGAAAAGACAGAAAGTCAGAAATAGAGAAAAGACAGAAAGTCAGAAATAGAGAAAGTACAGAGAGTCAGAAATGGAGAAAAGAGAGTCAGAAATAGAGAGAAGAGAGTCAGAAATAGAGAAAAGAGAGTCAGAAATAGACAGTCAGAAATAGAGAAAAGACAGAGAGTCAGAGATAGAGAAAAGACAAAGCCAGAAATAGAGAAAAGATAGAGAGTCAGAAATAGAGAAAAGACAGAGAGTCAGAAATAGAGAAAAGACAGAGAGTCAGAAATAGAGAAAGGACAGAGAGTCAGAAATAGAGAAAGGACAGAGAGTCTGAAATAGAGAAAAGACAGAAAGTCAGAAATGGAGAAAAGACAGAAAGTCAGTAATAGAGAAAAGAGAGTCAGAAATGGAGAAAAGACAGAAAGCCAGAAATAGAGAAAGGAGAGTCAGAAATGGAGAAAAGACAGAAAGTCAGAAATACAGAAAAGACAGAGAGTCAGAAATACAGAAAAGACAAAGTCAGAAATACAGAAAAGACAAACTTAGAGAAAAGACAGAGAGTCACAAATAGAGAAAAGACAGAAAGTCAGAAATAGAGAAAAAAGACAGAAAGTCAGAAATAGAGAAAAGACAAAGTCAGAAATAGAGAAAAGACAAAGTCAGAAAAAGACAGAAAGTCAGAAATAGAGAGAAAAGACTGAGTCAGAAATCGAGAAAAGACAAAGTCAGAAAAAGACAGAGTCAGAAATAGAGAAAAGACAGAGAGTCAGAAATATAGAAAAGACAAAGTCAGAAAAAGACAGAAAGTCAGAAATAGAGAAAAGACAGAAAGTCAGAAATAGAGAAAAGACAGAAAGCCAGAAATAGAGAAAAGACAAAGTCAGAAATAGAGAAAAGACAGAATGTCAGAAATAGAGAAAAGACAGAAAGTCAGAAATAGAGAAAAGACAGAAAGTCAGAAATAGAGAAAGGACAGAGAGTCAGAAATAGAGAAAAGAGATTCAGAAATAGAGAAAAGAGAGTCAGAAATAGAGAAAAGAGAGTCAGAAATAGAGAAAGGACAAAGTCAGAAATAGAGAAAAGACAAAGTCAGAAAAAGACAGTCAGAAGTAGAGAAACGACAGAGAGTCAGAAGTAGAGAAAAGACAAAGTCAGAAATAGAGAAAAGACAAAGTCAGAAATAGAGAAAGGACAGAGAGTCAGAAATAGAGAAAGGACAGGAAGTCAGAAATAGAGAAAAGACAGAAAGTCAGAAATAGAGAAAAGACAGAAAGTCAGAAATAGAGAAAAGACAGAAAGTCAGAAATAGAGAAAAGACAGAAAGTCAGAAATAGAGAAAGGACAGAGAGTCAGAAATAGAGAAAAGAGAGTCAGAAATAGGGAAAAGAGAGTCAGAAATAGAGAAGAGAGTCAGAAATAGACAGTCAGAAATAGAGAAAAGACAGAGAGTCAGAAATAGAGAAAAGACAAAGTCAGAAATAGAGAAAAGATAGAGAGTCAGAAATAGAGAAAAGACAGAGAGTCAGAAATAGAGAAAAGGCAGAGAGTCAGAAATAGAGAAAGGACAGAGAGTCAGAAATAGAGAAAGGACAGAGAGTCTGAAATAGAGAAAAGACAGAAAGTCAGAAATGGAGAAAAGACAGAAAGTCAGAAATAGAGAAAGGAGAGTCAGAAATGGAGAAAAGACAGAAAGCCAGAAATAGAGAAAGGAGAGTCAGAAATGGAGAAAAGACAGAAAGTCAGAAATAGAGAAAAGACAGAGAGTCAGAAATACAGAAAAGACAAAGTCAGAAATACAGAAAAGACAAACTTAGAGAAAAGACAGAGAGTCACAAATAGAGAAAAGACAGAAAGTCAGAAATAGAGAAAAAAGACAGAAAGTCAGAAATAGAGAAAAGACAAAGTCAGAAATAGAGAAAAGACAAAGTCAGAAAAAGACAGAAAGTCAGAAATAGAGAGAAAAGACAGAGTCAGAAATCGAGAAAAGACAAAGTCAGAAAAAGACAGAGTCAGAAATAGAGAAAAGACAGAGAGTCAGAAATATAGAAAAGACAATGTCAGAAAAAGACAGAAAGTCAGAAATAGAGAAAAGACAGAAAGTCAGAAATAGAGAAAAGACAGAAAGCCAGAAATAGAGAAAAGACAGAAGTCAGAAATAGAGAAAAGACAGAAAGTCAGAAATAGAGAAAAGACAGAAAGTCAGAAATAGAGAAAAGACAGAAAGTCAGAAATAAAGGACAGAGAGTCAGAAATAGAGAAAAGAGAGTCAGAAATAGAGAAAAGAGAGTCAGAAATAGAGAAAAGAGAGTCAGAAATAGAGAAACGACAAAGTCAGAAATAGAGAAAAGACAAAGTCAGAAAAAGACAGTCAGAAATAGAGAAAAGACAGAGAGTCAGAAGTAGAGAAAAGACAAAGTCAGAAATAGAGAAAAGACAAAGTCAGAAATAGAGAAAAGAGAGAGTCAGAAATAGAGAAAGGACAGAGAGTCTGAAATAGAGAAAAGACAGAAAGTCAGAAATGGAGAAAAGACAGAAAGTCAGAAATAGAGAAAGGAGAGTCAGAAATGGAGAAAAGACAGAAAGCCAGAAATAGAGAAAGGAGAGTCAGAAATGGAGAAAAGACAGAAAGTCAGAAATAGAGAAAAGACAGAGAGTCAGAAATACAGAAAAGACAAAGTCAGAAATACAGAAAAGACAAACTTAGAGAAAAGACAGAGAGTCACAAATAGAGAAAAGACAGAAAGTCAGAAATAGAGAAAAAAGACAGAAAGTCAGAAATAGAGAAAAGACAAAGTCAGAAATAGAGAAAAGACAAAGTCAGAAAAAGACAGAAAGTCAGAAATAGAGAGAAAAGACAGAGAGTCAGAAATATAGAAAAGACAATGTCAGAAAAAGACAGAAAGTCAGAAATAGAGAAAAGACAGAAAGTCAGAAATAGAGAAAAGACAGAAAGCCAGAAATAGAGAAAAGACAGAAGTCAGAAATAGAGAAAAGACAGAAAGTCAGAAATAGAGAAAAGACAGAAAGTCAGAAATAGAGAAAAGACAGAAAGTCAGAAATAGAGAAAGGACAGAGAGTCAGAAATAGAGAAAAGAGAGTCAGAAATAGAGAAAAGAGAGTCAGAAATAGAGAAAAGAGAGTCAGAAATAGAGAAACGACAAAGTCAGAAATAGAGAAAAGACAAAGTCAGAAAAAGACAGTCAGAAATAGAGAAAAGACAGAGAGTCAGAAGTAGAGAAAAGACAAAGTCAGAAATAGAGAAAAGACAAAGTCAGAAATAGAGAAAAGAGAGAGTCAGAAATAGAGAAAAGACAGAAAGTCAGAAATAGAGAAAAGACAGAAAGTCAGAAATAGAGAAAAGACAGAAAGTCAGAAATAGATAAAGGACAGAGAGTCAGAAATAGAGAAAAGAGAGTCAGAAATAGGGAAAATAGAGTCAGAAATAGAGAAAAGAGAGTCAGAAATAGACAGTCAGAAATAGAGAAAGGACAGAGAGTCAGAAATAGAGAAAAGAGAGTCAGAAATAGGGAAAAGAGAGTCAGAAATAGAGAAAAGAGAGTCAGAAATAGACAGTCAGAAATAGAGAAAAGACAGAAAGTCAGAAATAGAGAAAAGACAGAAAGTCAGAAATAGAGAAAAGACAGAAAGTCAGAAATAGAGAAAGGACAGAGAGTCAGAAATAGAGAAAAGAGAGTCAGAAATAGAGAAAAGAGAGTCAGAAATAGAGAAAAGAGAGTCAGAAATAGAGAAACGACAAAGTCAGAAATAGAGAAAAGACAAAGTCAGAAAAAGACAGTCAGAAATAGAGAAAAGACAGAGAGTCAGAAGTAGAGAAAAGACAAAGTCAGAAATAGAGAAAAGACAAAGTCAGAAATAGAGAAAAGAGAGAGTCAGAAATAGAGAAAGGACAGAGAGTCTGAAATAGAGAAAAGACAGAAAGTCAGAAATGGAGAAAAGACAGAAAGTCAGAAATAGAGAAAGGAGAGTCAGAAATGGAGAAAAGACAGAAAGCCAGAAATAGAGAAAGGAGAGTCAGAAATGGAGAAAAGACAGAAAGTCAGAAATAGAGAAAAGACAGAGAGTCAGAAATACAGAAAAGACAAAGTCAGAAATACAGAAAAGACAAACTTAGAGAAAAGACAGAGAGTCACAAATAGAGAAAAGACAAAGTCAGAAAAAGACAGTCAGAAATAGAGAAAAGACAGAGAGTCAGAAGTAGAGAAAAGACAAAGTCAGAAATAGAGAAAAGACAAAGTCAGAAATAGAGAAAAGAGAGAGTCAGAAATAGAGAAAAGACAGAAAGTCAGAAATAGAGAAAAGACAGAAAGTCAGAAATAGAGAAAAGACAGAAAGTCAGAAATAGATAAAGGACAGAGAGTCAGAAATAGAGAAAAGAGAGTCAGAAATAGGGAAAATAGAGTCAGAAATAGAGAAAAGAGAGTCAGAAATAGACAGTCAGAAATAGAGAAAGGACAGAGAGTCAGAAATAGAGAAAAGAGAGTCAGAAATAGGGAAAAGAGAGTCAGAAATAGAGAAAAGAGAGTCAGAAATAGACAGTCAGAAATAGGGAAAAGACAGAAAGTCAGAAATAGAGAAAAGACAGAAAGTCAGAAATAGAGAAAAGACAGAAAGTCAGAAATAGAGAAAGGACAGAGAGTCAGAAATAGAGAAAAGAGAGTCAGAAATAGAGAAAAGAGAGTCAGAAATAGAGAAAAGAGAGTCAGAAATAGAGAAACGACAAAGTCAGAAATAGAGAAAAGACAAAGTCAGAAAAAGACAGTCAGAAATAGAGAAAAGACAGAGAGTCAGAAGTAGAGAAAAGACAAAGTCAGAAATAGAGAAAAGACAAAGTCAGAAATAGAGAAAAGAGAGAGTCAGAAATAGAGAAAGGACAGAGAGTCTGAAATAGAGAAAAGACAGAAAGTCAGAAATGGAGAAAAGACAGAAAGTCAGAAATAGAGAAAGGAGAGTCAGAAATGGAGAAAAGACAGAAAGCCAGAAATAGAGAAAGGAGAGTCAGAAATGGAGAAAAGACAGAAAGTCAGAAATAGAGAAAAGACAGAGAGTCAGAAATACAGAAAAGACAAAGTCAGAAATACAGAAAAGACAAACTTAGAGAAAAGACAGAGAGTCACAAATAGAGAAAAGACAGAAAGTCAGAAATAGAGAAAAAAGACAGAAAGTCAGAAATAGAGAAAAGACAAAGTCAGAAATATAGAAAAGACAAAGTCAGAAAAAGACAGAAAGTCAGAAATAGAGAGAAAAGACAGAGTCAGAAATCGAGAAAAGACAAAGTCAGAAAAAGACAGAGTCAGAAATAGAGAAAAGACAGAGAGTCAGAAATATAGAAAAGACAATGTCAGAAAAAGACAGAAAGTCAGAAATAGAGAAAAGACAGAAAGTCAGAAATAGAGAAAAGACAGAAAGCCAGAAATAGAGAAAAGACAGAAGTCAGAAATAGAGAAAAGACAGAAAGTCAGAAATAGAGAAAAGACAGAAAGTCAGAAATAGAGAAACGACAGAAAGTCAGAAATAGAGAAAGGACAGAGAGTCAGAAATAGAGAAAAGAGAGTCAGAAATAGAGAAAAGAGAGTCAGAAATAGAGAAAAGAGAGTCAGAAATAGAGAAACGACAAAGTCAGAAATAGAGAAAAGACAAAGTCAGAAAAAGACAGTCAGAAATAGAGAAAAGACAGAGAGTCAGAAGTAGAGAAAAGACAAAGTCAGAAATAGAGAAAAGACAAAGTCAGAAATAGAGAAAAGAGAGAGTCAGAAATAGAGAAAAGACAGAGAGTCAGAAATAGAGAAAGGACAGAGAGTCAGAAATAGAGAAAGGACAGAAAGTCAGAAATAGAGAAAAGACAGAAAGTCAGAAATAGAGAAAAGACAGAAAGTCAGAAATAGAGAAAAGACAGAAAGTCAGAAATAGAGAAAGGACAGAGAGTCAGAAATAGAGAAAAGAGAGTCAGAAATAGGGAAAAGAGAGTCAAAAATAGAGAAAAGAGAGTCAGAAATAGACAGTCAGAAATAGAGAAAGGACAGAGAGTCAGAAATAGAGAAAAGAGAGTCAGAAATAGGGAAAAGAGAGTCAGAAATAGAGAAAAGAGAGTCAGAAATAGACAGTCAGAAATAGAGAAAAGACAGACAGTCAGAAATAGAGAAAAGACAGAGAGTCAGAAGTAGAGAAAAGACAAAGTCAGAAATAGAGAAAAGAGAGTCAGAAATAGAGAAAAGAGAGTCAGAAATAGAGAAACGACAAAGTCAGAAATAGAGAAAAGACAAAGTCAGAAAAAGACAGTCAGAAATAGAGAAAAGACAGAGAGTCAGAAGTAGAGAAAAGACAAAGTCAGAAATAGAGAAAAGACAAAGTCAGAAATAGAGAAAAGAGAGAGTCAGAAATAGAGAAAAGACAGAGAGTCAGAAATAGAGAAAGGACAGAGAGTCAGAAATAGATAAAGGACAGAAAGTCAGAAATAGAGAAAAGACAGAAAGTCAGAAATAGAGAAAAGACAGAAAGTCAGAAATAGAGAAAAGACAGAAAGTCAGAAATAGAGAAAAGACAGAAAGTCAGAAATAGAGAAAGGACAGAGAGTCAGAAATAGAGAAAAGAGAGTCAGAAATAGGGAAAAGAGAGTCAGAAATAGAGAAAAGAGAGTCAGAAATAGACAGTCAGAAATAGAGAAAGGACAGAGAGTCAGAAATATAGAAAAGAGAGTCAGAAATAGGGAAAAGAGAGTCAGAAATAGAGAAAAGAGAGTCAGAAATAGACAGTCAGAAATAGAGAAAAGACAGAGAGTCAGAAATAGAGAAAAGACAAAGTCAGAAATAGAGAAAAGATAGAGAGTCAGAAATAGAGAAAAGACAGAGAGTCAGAAATAGAGAAAAGACAGAGAGTCAGAAATAGAGAAAGGACAGAGAGTCAGAAATAGAGAAAGGACAGAGAGTCTGAAATAGAGAAAAGACAGAAAGTCAGAAATGGAGAAAAGACAGAAAGTCAGTAATAGAGAAAGGAGAGTCAGAAATGGAGAAAAGACAGAAAGCCAGAAATAGAGAAAGGAGAGTCAGAAATGGAGAAAAGGCAGAAAGTCAGAAATAGAGAAAAGACAGAGAGTCAGAAATACAGAAAAGACAAAGTCAGAAATACAGAAAAGACAAACTTAGAGAAAAGACAGAGAGTCACAAATAGAGAAAAGACAGAAAGTCAGAAATAGTGAAAAAAGACAGAAAGTCAGAAATAGAGAAAAGACAAAGTCAGAAAAAGACAGAAAGTCAGAAATAGAGAGAAAAGACAGAGTCAGAAATCGAGAAAAGACAAAGTCAGTAAAAGACAGAGTCAGAAATAGAGAAAAGACAGAGAGTCACAAATAGAGAAAAGACAGAAAGTCAGAAATAGAGAAAAAAGACAGAAAGTCAGAAATAGAGAAAAGACAAAGTCAGAAAAAGACAGAGTCAGAAATAGAGAAAAGATAGAGAGTCAGAAATATAGAAAAGACAAAGTCAGAAAAAGACAGAAAGTCAGAAATAGAGAAAAGACAGAAAGTCAGAAAAGTAGAAAAGACAGAAAGTCAGAAATAGAGAAAAGGCAGAAAGTCAGAAATAGAGAAAAGACAAAGAGTCAGAAATAGAGAAAAGACAGAAAGTCAGAAATAGAGAAAAGACAGAAAGTCAGAAATAGAGAAAGGACAGAGAGTCAGAAATAGAGAAAAGAAAGTCAGAAATAGAGAAAAGACAGAAAGTCAGAAATAGAGAAAGGACAGAGAGTCAGAAATAGAGAAAAGAGAGTCAGAAATAGAGAAAAGGCAAAGTCAGAAAAAGAGAAAAGACAAAGTCAGAAAAAGACAGTCAGAAATAGAGAAAAGACAGAGTCAGAAATAGAGAAAAGACAAAGTCAGAAATAGAGAAAAGAGAGAGTCAGAAATAGAGAAAAGACAGAGAGTCAGAAATAGAGAAAGGACAGAGAGTCAGAAATAGAGAAAAGACAGAGAGTCAGAAATAGAGAAAGGACAGAAAGTCAGAAATAGAGAAAAGACAGAAAGTCAGAAATAGAGAAAAGACAGAAAGTCAGAAATAGAGAAAAGACAAAGAGTCAGAAATAGAGAAAAGACAGAAAGTCAGAAATAGAGAAAGGACAGGAAGTCAGAAATAGAGAAAAGACAGAAAGTCAGAAATAGAGAAAGGACAGAGAGTCAGAAATAGAGAAAAGAGAGTCAGAAATAGCGAAAAGAGAGTCAGAAATAGAGAAAAGAGAGTCAGAAATAGACAGTCAGAAATAGAGAAAAGACAGAGAGTCAGAAATAGAGAAAAGACAAAGTCAGAAATAGAGAAAAGACAGAGAGTCAGAAATAGAGAAAAGACAGAGAGTCAGAAATAGAGAAAAGACAGAGAGTCAGAAATAGAGAAAGGACAGAGAGTCAGAAATAGAGAAAAGACAGAAAGTCAGAAATGGAGAAAAGACAGAAAGTCAGAAATAGAGAAAGGAGAGTCAGAAATGGAGAAAAGACAGAAAGTCAGAAATAGAGAAAAGACAGAAAGTCAGAAATAGAGAAAAGACAAAGAGTCAGAAATAGAGAAAAGACAGAAAGTCAGAAATAGAGAAAGGACAGAAAGTCAGAAATAGAGAAAAGACAGAAAGTCAGAAATAGAGAAAGGACAGAGAGTCAGAAATAGAGAAAAAAGAGTCAGAAATAGCGAAAAGAGAGTCAGAAATAGAGAAAAGAGAGTCAGAAATAGACAGTCAGAAATAGAGAAAAGACAGAGAGTCAGAAATAGAGAAAAGACAAAGTCAGAAATAGAGAAAAGACAGAGAGTCAGAAATAGAGAAAAGACAGAGAGTCAGAAATAGAGAAAAGACAAAGAGTCAGAAATAGAGAAAAGACAGAAAGTCAGAAATAGAGAAAGGACAGAAAGTCAGAAATAGAGAAAAGACAGAAAGTCAGAAATAGAGAAAGGACAGAGAGTCAGAAATAGAGAAAAAAGAGTCAGAAATAGCGAAAAGAGAGTCAGAAATAGAGAAAAGAGAGTCAGAAATAGACAGTCAGAAATAGAGAAAAGACAGAGAGTCAGAAATAGAGAAAAGACAAAGTCAGAAATAGAGAAAAGACAGAGAGTCAGAAATAGAGAAAAGACAGAGAGTCAGAAATAGAGAAAAGACAGAAAGTCAGAAATAGAGAAAAGACAGAAAGCCAGAAATAGAGAAAAGACAGAAGTCAGAAATAGAGAAAAGACAGAAAGTCAGAAATAGAGAAAAGACAGAAAGTCAGAAATAGAGAAACGACAGAAAGTCAGAAATAGAGAAAGGACAGAGAGTCAGAAATAGAGAAAAGAGAGTCAGAAATAGAGAAAAGAGAGTCAGAAATAGAGAAAGGAGAGTCAGAAATAGAGAAACGACAAAGTCAGAAATAGAGAAAAGACAAAGTCAGAAAAAGACAGTCAGTAATAGAGAAAAGACAGAGAGTCAGAAGTAGAGAAAAGACAAAGTCAGAAATAGAGAAAAGACAAAGTCAGAAATAGAGAAAAGAGAGAGTCAGAAATAGAGAAAAGACAGAGAGTCAGAAATAGAGAAAGGACAGAGAGTCAGAAATAGAGAAAGGACAGAAAGTCAGAAATAGAGAAAAGACAGAAAGTCAGAAATAGAGAAAAGACAGAAAGTCAGAAATAGAGAAAAGACAGAAAGTCAGAAATAGAGAAAGGACAGAGAGTCAGAAATAGAGAAAAGAGAGTCAGAAATAGGGAAAAGAGAGTCAGAAATAGAGAAAAGAGAGTCAGAAATAGACAGTCAGAAATAGAGAAAGGACAGAGAGTCAGAAATAGAGAAAAGAGAGTCAGAAATAGGGAAAAGAGAGTCAGAAATAGAGAAAAGAGAGTCAGAAATAGACAGTCAGAAATAGAGAAAAGACAGACAGTCAGAAATAGAGAAAAGACAGAGAGTCAGAAGTAGAGAAAAGACAAAGTCAGAAATAGAGAAAAGAGAGTCAGAAATAGAGAAAAGAGAGTCAGAAATAGAGAAACGACAAAGTCAGAAATAGAGAAAAGACAAAGTCAGAAAAAGACAGTCAGAAATAGAGAAAAGACAGAGAGTCAGAAGTAGAGAAAAGACAAAGTCAGAAATAGAGAAAAGACAAAGTCAGAAATAGAGAAAAGAGAGAGTCAGAAATAGAGAAAAGACAGAGAGTCAGAAATAGAGAAAGGACAGAGAGTCAGAAATAGAGAAAGGACAGAAAGTCAGAAATAGAGAAAAGACAGAAAGTCAGAAATAGAGAAAAGACAGAAAGTCAGAAATAGAGAAAAGACAAAGTCAGAAATAGAGAAAAGACAGAGAGTCAGAAATAGAGAAAAGACAGAGAGTCAGAAATAGAGAAAAGACAAAGAGTCAGAAATAGAGAAAAGACAGAAAGTCAGAAATAGAGAAAGGACAGAAAGTCAGAAATAGAGAAAAGACAGAAAGTCAGAAATAGAGAAAGGACAGAGAGTCAGAAATAGAGAAAAAAGAGTCAGAAATAGCGAAAAGAGAGTCAGAAATAGAGAAAAGAGAGTCAGAAATAGACAGTCAGAAATAGAGAAAAGACAGAGAGTCAGAAATAGAGAAAAGACAAAGTCAGAAATAGAGAAAAGACAGAGAGTCAGAAATAGAGAAAAGACAGAGAGTCAGAAATAGAGAAAAGACAGAAAGTCAGAAATAGAGAAAAGACAGAAAGCCAGAAATAGAGAAAAGACAGAAGTCAGAAATAGAGAAAAGACAGAAAGTCAGAAATAGAGAAAAGACAGAAAGTCAGAAATAGAGAAACGACAGAAAGTCAGAAATAGAGAAAGGACAGAGAGTCAGAAATAGAGAAAAGAGAGTCAGAAATAGAGAAAAGAGAGTCAGAAATAGAGAAAGGAGAGTCAGAAATAGAGAAACGACAAAGTCAGAAATAGAGAAAAGACAAAGTCAGAAAAAGACAGTCAGTAATAGAGAAAAGACAGAGAGTCAGAAGTAGAGAAAAGACAAAGTCAGAAATAGAGAAAAGACAAAGTCAGAAATAGAGAAAAGAGAGAGTCAGAAATAGAGAAAAGACAGAGAGTCAGAAATAGAGAAAGGACAGAGAGTCAGAAATAGAGAAAGGACAGAAAGTCAGAAATAGAGAAAAGACAGAAAGTCAGAAATAGAGAAAAGACAGAAAGTCAGAAATAGAGAAAAGACAGAAAGTCAGAAATAGAGAAAGGACAGAGAGTCAGAAATAGAGAAAAGAGAGTCAGAAATAGGGAAAAGAGAGTCAGAAATAGAGAAAAGAGAGTCAGAAATAGACAGTCAGAAATAGAGAAAGGACAGAGAGTCAGAAATAGAGAAAAGAGAGTCAGAAATAGGGAAAAGAGAGTCAGAAATAGAGAAAAGAGAGTCAGAAATAGACAGTCAGAAATAGAGAAAAGACAGACAGTCAGAAATAGAGAAAAGACAGAGAGTCAGAAGTAGAGAAAAGACAAAGTCAGAAATAGAGAAAAGAGAGTCAGAAATAGAGAAAAGAGAGTCAGAAATAGAGAAACGACAAAGTCAGAAATAGAGAAAAGACAAAGTCAGAAAAAGACAGTCAGAAATAGAGAAAAGACAGAGAGTCAGAAGTAGAGAAAAGACAAAGTCAGAAATAGAGAAAAGACAAAGTCAGAAATAGAGAAAAGAGAGAGTCAGAAATAGAGAAAAGACAGAGAGTCAGAAATAGAGAAAGGACAGAGAGTCAGAAATAGAGAAAGGACAGAAAGTCAGAAATAGAGAAAAGACAGAAAGTCAGAAATAGAGAAAAGACAGAAAGTCAGAAATAGAGAAAAGACAGAAAGTCAGAAATAGAGAAAAGACAGAAAGTCAGAAATAGAGAAAGGACAGAGAGTCAGAAATAGAGAAAAGAGAGTCAGAAATAGGGAAAAGAGAGTCAGAAATAGAGAAAAGAGAGTCAGAAATAGACAGTCAGAAATAGAGAAAGGACAGAGAGTCAGAAATAGAGAAAAGAGAGTCAGAAATAGGGAAAAGAGAGTCAGAAATAGAGAAAAGAGAGTCAGAAATAGACAGTCAGAAATAGAGAAAAGACAGAGAGTCAGAAATAGAGAAAAGACAAAGTCAGAAATAGAGAAAAGATAGAGAGTCAGAAATAGAGAAAAGACAGAGAGTCAGAAATAGAGAAAAGACAGAGAGTCAGAAATAGAGAAAGGACAGAGAGTCAGAAATAGAGAAAGGACAGAGAGTCTGAAATAGAGAAAAGACAGAAAGTCAGAAATGGAGAAAAGACAGAAAGTCAGTAATAGAGAAAGGAGAGTCAGAAATGGAGAAAAGACAGAAAGCCAGAAATAGAGAAAGGAGAGTCAGAAATGGAGAAAAGGCAGAAAGTCAGAAATAGAGAAAAGACAGAGAGTCAGAAATACAGAAAAGACAAAGTCAGAAATACAGAAAAGACAAACTTAGAGAAAAGACAGAGAGTCACAAATAGAGAAAAGACAGAAAGTCAGAAATAGTGAAAAAAGACAGAAAGTCAGAAATAGAGAAAAGACAAAGTCAGAAAAAGACAGAAAGTCAGAAATAGAGAGAAAAGACAAAGTCAGTAAAAGACAGAGTCAGAAATAGAGAAAAGACAGAGAGTCACAAATAGAGAAAAGACAGAAAGTCAGAAATAGAGAAAAGACAAAGAGTCAGAAATAGAGAAAAGACAGAAAGTCAGAAATAGAGAAAAGACAGAAAGTCAGAAATAGAGAAAGGACAGAGAGTCAGAAATAGAGAAAAGAAAGTCAGAAATAGAGAAAAGACAGAAAGTCAGAAATAGAGAAAGGACAGAGAGTCAGAAATAGAGAAAAGAGAGTCAGAAATAGAGAAAAGGCAAAGTCAGAAAAAGAGAAAAGACAAAGTCAGAAAAAGACAGTCAGAAATAGAGAAAAGACAGAGTCAGAAATAGAGAAAAGACAAAGTCAGAAATAGAGAAAAGAGAGAAAGTCAGAAATAGAGAAAAGACAGAGAGTCAGAAATAGAGAAAGGACAGAGAGTCAGAAATAGAGAAAAGACAGAGAGTCAGAAATAGAGAAAGGACAGAAAGTCAGAAATAGAGAAAAGACAGAAAGTCAGAAATAGAGAAAAGACAGAAAGTCAGAAATAGAGAAAAGACAAAGAGTCAGAAATAGAGAAAAGACAGAAAGTCAGAAATAGAGAAAGGACAGAAAGTCAGAAATAGAGAAAAGACAGAAAGTCAGAAATAGAGAAAAGACAGAAAGTCAGAAATAGAGAAAGGACAGAGAGTCAGAAATAGAGAAAAAAGAGTCAGAAATAGCGAAAAGAGAGTCAGAAATAGAGAAAAGAGAGTCAGAAATAGACAGTCAGAAATAGAGAAAAGACAGAGAGTCAGAAATAGAGAAAAGACAAAGTCAGAAATAGAGAAAAGACAGAGAGTCAGAAATAGAGAAAAGACAGAGAGTCAGAAATAGAGAAAAGACAGAAAGTCAGAAATAGAGAAAAGACAGAAAGCCAGAAATAGAGAAAAGACAGAAGTCAGAAATAGAGAAAAGACAGAAAGTCAGAAATAGAGAAAAGACAGAAAGTCAGAAATAGAGAAACGACAGAAAGTCAGAAATAGAGAAAGGACAGAGAGTCAGAAATAGAGAAAAGAGAGTCAGAAATAGAGAAAAGAGAGTCAGAAATAGAGAAAGGAGAGTCAGAAATAGAGAAACGACAAAGTCAGAAATAGAGAAAAGACAAAGTCAGAAAAAGACAGTCAGTAATAGAGAAAAGACAGAGAGTCAGAAGTAGAGAAAAGACAAAGTCAGAAATAGAGAAAAGACAAAGTCAGAAATAGAGAAAAGAGAGAGTCAGAAATAGAGAAAAGACAGAGAGTCAGAAATAGAGAAAGGACAGAGAGTCAGAAATAGAGAAAGGACAGAAAGTCAGAAATAGAGAAAAGACAGAAAGTCAGAAATAGAGAAAAGACAGAAAGTCAGAAATAGAGAAAAGACAGAAAGTCAGAAATAGAGAAAGGACAGAGAGTCAGAAATAGAGAAAAGAGAGTCAGAAATAGGGAAAAGAGAGTCAGAAATAGAGAAAAGAGAGTCAGAAATAGACAGTCAGAAATAGAGAAAGGACAGAGAGTCAGAAATAGAGAAAAGAGAGTCAGAAATAGGGAAAAGAGAGTCAGAAATAGAGAAAAGAGAGTCAGAAATAGACAGTCAGAAATAGAGAAAAGACAGACAGTCAGAAATAGAGAAAAGACAGAGAGTCAGAAGTAGAGAAAAGACAAAGTCAGAAATAGAGAAAAGAGAGTCAGAAATAGAGAAAAGAGAGTCAGAAATAGAGAAACTACAAAGTCAGAAATAGAGAAAAGACAAAGTCAGAAAAAGACAGTCAGAAATAGAGAAAAGACAGAGAGTCAGAAGTAGAGAAAAGACAAAGTCAGAAATAGAGAAAAGACAAAGTCAGAAATAGAGAAAAGAGAGAGTCAGAAATAGAGAAAAGACAGAGAGTCAGAAATAGAGAAAGGACAGAGAGTCAGAAATAGAGAAAGGACAGAAAGTCAGAAATAGAGAAAAGACAGAAAGTCAGAAATAGAGAAAAGACAGAAAGTCAGAAATAGAGAAAAGACAGAAAGTCAGAAATAGAGAAAAGACAGAAAGTCAGAAATAGAGAAAGGACAGAGAGTCAGAAATAGAGAAAAGAGAGTCAGAAATAGGGAAAAGAGAGTCAGAAATAGAGAAAAGAGAGTCAGAAATAGACAGTCAGAAATAGAGAAAGGACAGAGAGTCAGAAATAGAGAAAAGAGAGTCAGAAATAGGGAAAAGAGAGTCAGAAATAGAGAAAAGAGAGTCAGAAATAGACAGTCAGAAATAGAGAAAAGACAGAGAGTCAGAAATAGAGAAAAGACAAAGTCAGAAATAGAGAAAAGATAGAGAGTCAGAAATAGAGAAAAGACAGAGAGTCAGAAATAGAGAAAAGACAGAGAGTCAGAAATAGAGAAAGGACAGAGAGTCAGAAATAGAGAAAGGACAGAGAGTCTGAAATAGAGAAAAGACAGAAAGTCAGAAATGGAGAAAAGACAGAAAGTCAGTAATAGAGAAAGGAGAGTCAGAAATGGAGAAAAGACAGAAAGCCAGAAATAGAGAAAGGAGAGTCAGAAATGGAGAAAAGGCAGAAAGTCAGAAATAGAGAAAAGACAGAGAGTCAGAAATACAGAAAAGACAAAGTCAGAAATACAGAAAAGACAAACTTAGAGAAAAGACAGAGAGTCACAAATAGAGAAAAGACAGAAAGTCAGAAATAGTGAAAAAAGACAGAAAGTCAGAAATAGAGAAAAGACAAAGTCAGAAAAAGACAGAAAGTCAGAAATAGAGAGAAAAGACAAAGTCAGTAAAAGACAGAGTCAGAAATAGAGAAAAGACAGAGAGTCACAAATAGAGAAAAGACAGAAAGTCAGAAATAGAGAAAAAAGACAGAAAGTCAGAAATAGAGAAAAGACAAAGTCAGAAAAAGACAGAGTCAGAAATAGAGAAAAGATAGAGAGTCAGAAATATAGAAAAGACAAAGTCAGAAAAAGACAGAAAGTCAGAAATAGAGAAAAGACAGAAAGTCAGAAAAGTAGAAAAGACAGAAAGTCAGAAATAGAGAAAAGGCAGAAAGTCAGAAATAGAGAAAAGACAAAGAGTCAGAAATAGAGAAAAGACAGAAAGTCAGAAATAGAGAAAAGACAGAAAGTCAGAAATAGAGAAAGGACAGAGAGTCAGAAATAGAGAAAAGAAAGTCAGAAATAGAGAAAAGACAGAAAGTCAGAAATAGAGAAAGGACAGAGAGTCAGAAATAGAGAAAAGAGAGTCAGAAATAGAGAAAAGGCAAAGTCAGAAAAAGAGAAAAGACAAAGTCAGAAAAAGACAGTCAGAAATAGAGAAAAGACAGAGTCAGAAATAGAGAAAAGACAAAGTCAGAAATAGAGAAAAGAGAGAAAGTCAGAAATAGAGAAAAGACAGAGAGTCAGAAATAGAGAAAAGACAAAGTCAGAAATAGAGAAAAGATAGAGAGTCAGAAATAGAGAAAAGACAGAGAGTCAGAAATAGAGAAAAGACAGAGAGTCAGAAATAGAGAAAGGATAGAGAGTCAGAAATAGAGAAAGGACAGAGAGTCTGAAATAGAGAAAAGACAGAAAGTCAGAAATGGAGAAAAGACAGAAAGTCAGTAATAGAGAAAGGAGAGTCAGAAATGGAGAAAAGACAGAAAGCCAGAAATAGAGAAAGGAGAGTCAGAAATGGAGAAAAGGCAGAAAGTCAGAAATAGAGAAAAGACAGAGAGTCAGAAATACAGAAAAGACAAAGTCAGAAATACAGAAAAGACAAACTTAGAGAAAAGACAGAGAGTCACAAATAGAGAAAAGACAGAAAGTCAGAAATAGTGAAAAAAGACAGAAAGTCAGAAATAGAGAAAAGACAAAGTCAGAAAAAGACAGAAAGTCAGAAATAGAGAGAAAAGACAAAGTCAGTAAAAGACAGAGTCAGAAATAGAGAAAAGACAGAGAGTCACAAATAGAGAAAAGACAGAAAGTCAGAAATAGAGAAAAAAGACAGAAAGTCAGAAATAGAGAAAAGACAAAGTCAGAAAAAGACAGAGTCAGAAATAGAGAAAAGATAGAGAGTCAGAAATATAGAAAAGACAAAGTCAGAAAAAGACAGAAAGTCAGAAATAGAGAAAAGACAGAAAGTCAGAAAAGTAGAAAAGACAGAAAGTCAGAAATAGAGAAAAGGCAGAAAGTCAGAAATAGAGAAAAGACAAAGAGTCAGAAATAGAGAAAAGACAGAAAGTCAGAAATAGAGAAAAGACAGAAAGTCAGAAATAGAGAAAGGACAGAGAGTCAGAAATAGAGAAAAGAAAGTCAGAAATAGAGAAAAGACAGAAAGTCAGAAATAGAGAAAGGACAGAGAGTCAGAAATAGAGAAAAGAGAGTCAGAAATAGAGAAAAGGCAAAGTCAGAAAAAGAGAAAAGACAAAGTCAGAAAAAGACAGTCAGAAATAGAGAAAAGACAGAGTCAGAAATAGAGAAAAGACAAAGTCAGAAATAGAGAAAAGAGAGAAAGTCAGAAATAGAGAAAAGACAGAGAGTCAGAAATAGAGAAAGGACAGAGAGTCAGAAATAGAGAAAAGACAGAGAGTCAGAAATAGAGAAAGGACAGAAAGTCAGAAATAGAGAAAAGACAGAAAGTCAGAAATAGAGAAAAGACAGAAAGTCAGAAATAGAGAAAAGACAAAGAGTCAGAAATAGAGAAAAGACAGAAAGTCAGAAATAGAGAAAGGACAGGAAGTCAGAAATAGAGAAAAGACAGAAAGTCAGAAATAGAGAAAGGACAGAGAGTCAGAAATAGAGAAAAGAGAGTCAGAAATAGCGAAAAGAGAGTCAGAAATAGAGAAAAGAGAGTCAGAAATAGACAGTCAGAAATAGAGAAAAGACAGAGAGTCAGAAATAGAGAAAAGACAAAGTCAGAAATAGAGAAAAGACAGAGAGTCAGAAATAGAGAAAAGACAGAGAGTCAGAAATAGAGAAAAGACAGAGAGTCAGAAATAGAGAAAGGACAGAGAGTCAGAAATAGAGAAAAGACAGAAAGTCAGAAATGGAGAAAAGACAGAAAGTCAGAAATAGAGAAAGGAGAGTCAGAAATGGAGAAAAGACAGAAAGTCAGAAATAGAGAAAAGACAGAAAGTCAGAAATAGAGAAAAGACAAAGAGTCAGAAATAGAGAAAAGACAGAAAGTCAGAAATAGAGAAAGGACAGAAAGTCAGAAATAGAGAAAAGACAGAAAGTCAGAAATAGAGAAAGGACAGAGAGTCAGAAATAGAGAAAAAAGAGTCAGAAATAGCGAAAAGAGAGTCAGAAATAGAGAAAAGAGAGTCAGAAATAGACAGTCAGAAATAGAGAAAAGACAGAGAGTCAGAAATAGAGAAAAGACAAAGTCAGAAATAGAGAAAAGACAGAGAGTCAGAAATAGAGAAAAGACAGAGAGTCAGAAATAGAGAAAAGACAGAGAGTCAGAAATAGAGAAAGGACAGTGAGTCAGAAATAGAGAAAAGACAGAAAGTCAGAAATGGAGAAAAGACAGAAAGTCAGAAATAGAGAAAGGAGAGTCAGAAATGGAGAAAAGACAGAAAGTCAGAAATAGCGAAAGGAGAGTCAGAAATGGAGAAAAGACAGAGAGTCAGAAATACAGAAAAGACAAAGTCAGAAATACAGTAAAGACAAACTTAGAGAAAAGACAGAGAGTCAGAAATAGAGAAAAGACAGATAGTCAGAAATAGAGAAAAGACAGAAAGTCAGAAATAGAGAAAAGACAGAAAGTCAGAAATAGAGAAAAGACAGAAAGTCAGAAATAGAGAAAAGACAGAACGTCAGAAATAGAGAAAGGACAGAGAGTCAGAAATAGATAAAAGAGTGTCAGAAATAGAGAAAAGAGAGTCAGAAATAAAGAAAAGAGAGTCAGAAATAGAGAAAAGACAGAGAGTCAGAAATAGAGAAAAGACAGAGAGTCAGAAATAGAGAAAAGACAGAAAGACAGAAATAGAGAAAAGACAGAAAGTCAGAAATAGAGAAAGGACAGAGAGTCAGAAATAGAGAAAAGAGAGTCAGAAATAGAGAAAAGAGAGTCAGAAATAGAGAAAAGAGAGTCAGAAATAGAGAAAAGAGAGTCAGAAATAGAGAAAAGACAGAGAGTCAGAAATAGAGAAAAGACAGAGAGTCAGAAATAGAGAAAATACAGAAAGACAGAAATAGAGAAAAGACAGAAAGTCAGAAATGGAGAAAGGACAGAGAGTCAGAAATAGAGAAAAGAGAGTCAGAAATAGAGAAAAGAGAGTCAGAAATAGAGAAAAGACAAAGTCAGAAAAAGACAGAGTCAGAAATAGAGAAAAGACAGAGAGTCAGAAATACAGAAAAGACAGAGTCAGAAATAGAGAAAAGACAGAGAGTCAGAAATAGAGAAAAGACAGAGAGTCAGAAATAGAGAAAAGACAGAGAGTCAGAAATAGAGAAAAGACAGAGAGTCAGAAATGGAGAAAAGACAGAAAGTCAGAAATAGAGAAAGGACAGAGTCAGAAATAGAGAAAGGACAGAGAGTCAGAAATAGAGAAAGGACAGAAAGTCAGAAATAGGGAAAGGACAGAGAGTCAGAAATAGAGAAAGGAGAGTCAGAAATGGAGAAAAGACAGAAAGTCAGAAATGGAGAAAAGACAGAGAGTCAGAAATACAGAAAAGACAAACTTAGAGAAAAGACAGATAGTCAGAAATACAGAAAAGACAGAGAGTCAGAAAAAGACAGAAATAGAGAAAAGACAGAAAGTCAGAAATAGAGAAAGGACAGAGAGTCAGAAATAGAGAAAAGAGAGTCAGAAATAGAGAAAAGAGAGTCAGAAATAGAGAAAAGAGAGTCAGAAATAGAGAAACGACAAAGTCAGAAATAGAGAAAAGACAAAGTCAGAAAAAGACAGTCAGAAATAGAGAAAAGACAGAGAGTCAGAAGTAGAGAAAAGACAAAGTCAGAAATAGAGAAAAGACAAAGTCAGAAATAGAGAAAAGAGAGAGTCAGAAATAGAGAAAAGACAGAGAGTCAGAAATAGAGAAAGGACAGAGAGTCAGAAATAGAGAAAGGACAGAAAGTCAGAAATAGAGAAAAGACAGAAAGTCAGAAATAGAGAAAAGACAGAAAGTCAGAAATAGAGAAAAGACAGAAAGTCGGAAATAGAGAAAAGACAGAAAGCCAGAAATAGAGAAAGGACAGAGAGTCAGAAATAGAGAAAAGAGAGTCAGAAATAGGGAAAAGAGAGTCAGAAATAGAGAAAAGACAGAGAGTCAGAAATACAGAAAAGACAGAGTCAGAAATAGAGAAAAGACAGAGAGTCAGAAATAGAGAAAAGACAGAGAGTCAGAAATAGAGAAAAGACAGAGAGTCAGAAATAGAGAAAAGACAGAGAGTCAGAAATGGAGAAAAGACAGAAAGTCAGAAATAGAGAAAGGACAGAGTCAGAAATAGAGAAAGGACAGAGAGTCAGAAATAGAGAAAGGACAGAAAGTCAGAAATAGGGAAAGGACAGAGAGTCAGAAATAGAGAAAGGAGAGTCAGAAATGGAGAAAAGACAGAAAGTCAGAAATGGAGAAAAGACAGAGAGTCAGAAATACAGAAAAGACAAACTTAGAGAAAAGACAGATAGTCAGAAATACAGAAAAGACAGAGAGTCAGAAAAAGACAGAAATAGAGAAAAGACAGAAAGTCAGAAATAGAGAAAGGACAGAGAGTCAGAAATAGAGAAAAGAGAGTCAGAAATAGAGAAAAGAGAGTCAGAAATAGAGAAAAGAGAGTCAGAAATAGAGAAACGACAAAGTCAGAAATAGAGAAAAGACAAAGTCAGAAAAAGACAGTCAGAAATAGAGAAAAGACAGAGAGTCAGAAGTAGAGAAAAGACAAAGTCAGAAATAGAGAAAAGACAAAGTCAGAAATAGAGAAAAGAGAGAGTCAGAAATAGAGAAAAGACAGAGAGTCAGAAATAGAGAAAGGACAGAGAGTCAGAAATAGAGAAAGGACAGAAAGTCAGAAATAGAGAAAAGACAGAAAGTCAGAAATAGAGAAAAGACAGAAAGTCAGAAATAGAGAAAAGACAGAAAGTCAGAAATAGAGAAAAGACAGAAAGTCGGAAATAGAGAAAAGACAGAAAGCCAGAAATAGAGAAAGGACAGAGAGTCAGAAATAGAGAAAAGAGAGTCAGAAATAGGGAAAAGAGAGTCAGAAATAGAGAAAAGAGAGTCAGAAATAGACAGTCAGAAATAGAGAAAGGACAGAGAGTCAGAAATAGAGAAAAGAGAGTCAGAAATAGGGAAAAGAGAGTCAGAAATAGAGAAAAGAGAGTCAGAAATAGACAGTCAGAAATAGAGAAAAGACAGAGAGTCAGAAATAGAGAAAAGACAAAGTCAGAAATAGAGAAAAGATAGAGAGTCAGAAATAGAGAAAAGACAGAGAGTCAGAAATAGAGAAAAGACAGAGAGTCAGAAATAGAGAAAGGACAGAGAGTCAGAAATAGAGAAAGGACAGAGAGTCTGAAATAGAGAAAAGACACAAAGTCAGAAATGGAGAAAAGACAGAAAGTCAGTAATAGAGAAAGGAGAGTCAGAAATGGAGAAAAGACAGAAAGCCATAAATAGAGAAAGGAGAGTCAGAAATGGAGAAAAGACAGAAAGTCAGAAATAGAGAAAAGACAGAGAGTCAGAAATACAGAAAAGACAAAGTCAGAAATACAGAAAAGACAAACTTAGAGAAAAGACAGAGATTCACAAATAGAGAAAAGACAGAAAGTCAGAAATAGAGAAAAAAGACAGAAAGTCAGAAATAGAGAAAAGACAGAGAGTCAGAAATAGAGAAAAGACAGAGAGTCAGAAATAGAGAAAGGACAGAGAGTCAGAAATAGAGAAAGGACAGAGAGTCTGAAATAGAGAAAAGACAGAAAGTCAGAAATGGAGAAAAGACAGAAAGTCAGTAATAGAGAAAGGAGAGTCAGAAATGGAGAAAGGACAGAAAGCCAGAAATAGAGAAAGGAGAGTCAGAAATGGAGAAAAGACAGAAAGTCAGAAATAGAGAAAAGACAGAGAGTCAGAAATACAGAAAAGACAAAGTCAGAAATACAGAAAAGACAAACTTAGAGAAAAGACAGAGAGTCGCAAATAGAGAAAAGACAGAAAGTCAGAAATAGAGAAAAAAGACAGAAAGTCAGAAATAGAGAAAAGACAAAGTCAGAAAAAGACAGAAAGTCAGAAATAGAGAGAAAAGACAGAGTCAGAAATCGAGAAAAGACAAAGTCAGTAAAAGACAGAGTCAGAAATAGAGAAAAGACAGAGAGTCACAAATAGAGAAAAGACAGAAAGTCAGAAATAGAGAAAAAAGACAGAAAGTCAGAAATAGAGAAAAGACAAAGTCAGAAAAAGACAGAGTCAGAAATAGAGAAAAGACAGAGAGTCAGAAATATAGAAAAGACAAAGTCAGAAAAAGACAGAAAGTCAGAAATAGAGAAAAGACAGAAAGTCAGAAAAGGAGAAAAGACAGAAAGTCAGAAATAGAGAAAAGGCAGAAAGTCAGAAATAGAGAAAAGACAAAGAGTCAGAAATAGAGAAAAGACAGAAAGTCAGAATTAGAGAAAAGACAGAAAGTCAGAAATAGAGAAAAGAGAGAGTCAGAAATAGAGAAAAGACAGAGAGTCAGAAATAGAGAAAGGACAGAGAGTCAGAAATAGAGAAAGGACAGAAAGTCAGAAATAGAGAAAAGACAGAAAGTCAGAAATAGAGAAAAGACAGAAAGTCAGAAATAGAGAAAAGACAGAAAGTCAGAAATAGAGAAAAGACAGAAAGTCAGAAATAGAGAAAAGACAGAAAGTCAGAAATAGAGAAAGGACAGAAAGTCAGAAATAGAGAAAAGAGAGTCAGAAATAGGGAAAAGAGAGTCAGAAATAGAGAAAAGAGAGTCAGAAATAGACAGTCAGAAATAGAGAAAGGACAGAGAGTCAGAAATAGAGAAAAGAGAGTCAGAAATAGGGAAAAGAGAGTCAGAAATAGAGAAAAGAGAGTCAGAAATAGACAGTCAGAAATAGAGAAAAGACAGAAAGTCAGAAATAGAGAAAAGACAGAAAGTCAGAAAAGGAGAAAAGACAGAAAGTCAGAAATAGAGAAAAGGCAGAAAGTCAGAAATAGAGAAAAGACAAAGAGTCAGAAATAGAGAAAAGACAGAAAGTCAGAATTAGAGAAAAGACAGAAAGTCAGAAATAGAGAAAAGAGAGAGTCAGAAATAGAGAAAAGACAGAGAGTCAGAAATAGAGAAAGGACAGAGAGTCAGAAATAGAGAAAGGACAGAAAGTCAGAAATAGAGAAAAGACAGAAAGTCAGAAATAGAGAAAAGACAGAAAGTCAGAAATAGAGAAAAGACAGAAAGTCAGAAATAGAGAAAAGACAGAAAGTCAGAAATAGAGAAAAGACAGAAAGTCAGAAATAGAGAAAGGACAGAGAGTCAGAAATAGAGAAAAGAGAGTCAGAAATAGGGAAAAGAGAGTCAGAAATAGAGAAAAGAGAGTCAGAAATAGACAGTCAGAAATAGAGAAAGGACAGAGAGTCAGAAATAGAGAAAAGAGAGTCAGAAATAGGGAAAAGAGAGTCAGAAATAGAGAAAAGAGAGTCAGAAATAGACAGTCAGAAATAGAGAAAAGACAGAGAGTCAGAAATAGAGAAAAGACAGAGAGTCAGAAATAGAGAAAGGACAGAGAGTCAGAAATAGAGAAAGGACAGAGAGTCTGAAATAGAGAAAAGACAGAAAGTCAGAAATGGAGAAAAGACAGAAAGTCAGTAATAGAGAAAGGAGAGTCAGAAATGGAGAAAAGACAGAAAGCCATAAATAGAGAAAGGAGAGTCAGAAATGGAGAAAAGACAGAAAGTCAGAAATAGAGAAAAGACAGAGAGTCAGAAATACAGAAAAGACAAAGTCAGAAATACAGAAAAGACAAACTTAGAGAAAAGACAGAGAGTCACAAATAGAGAAAAGACAGAAAGTCAGAAATAGAGAAAAAAGACAGAAAGTCAGAAATAGAGAAAAGACAGAGAGTCAGAAATAGAGAAAAGACAGAGAGTCAGAAATAGAGAAAGGACAGAGAGTCAGAAATAGAGAAAGGACAGAGAGTCTGAAATAGAGAAAAGACAGAAAGTCAGAAATGGAGAAAAGACAGAAAGTCAGTAATAGAGAAAGGAGAGTCAGAAATGGAGAAAAGACAGAAAGCCAGAAATAGAGAAAGGAGAGTCAGAAATGGAGAAAAGACAGAAAGTCAGAAATAGAGAAAAGACAGAGAGTCAGAAATACAGAAAAGACAAAGTCAGAAATACAGAAAAGACAAACTTAGAGAAAAGACAGAGAGTCGCAAATAGAGAAAAGACAGAAAGTCAGAAATAGAGAAAAAAGACAGAAAGTCAGAAATAGAGAAAAGACAAAGTCAGAAAAAGACAGAAAGTCAGAAATAGAGAGAAAAGACAGAGTCAGAAATCGAGAAAAGACAAAGTCAGTAAAAGACAGAGTCAGAAATAGAGAAAAGACAGAGAGTCACAAATAGAGAAAAGACAGAAAGTCAGAAATAGAGAAAAAAGACAGAAAGTCAGAAATAGAGAAAAGACAAAGTCAGAAAAAGACAGAGTCAGAAATAGAGAAAAGACAGAGAGTCAGAAATATAGAAAAGACAAAGTCAGAAAAAGACAGAAAGTCAGAAATAGAGAAAAGACAGAAAGTCAGAAAAGGAGAAAAGACAGAAAGTCAGAAATAGAGAAAAGGCAGAAAGTCAGAAATAGAGAAAAGACAAAGAGTCAGAAATAGAGAAAAGACAGAAAGTCAGAAATAGAGAAAAGACAGAAAGTCAGAAATAGAGAAAGGACAGAGAGTCAGAAATAGAGAAAAGAAAGTCAGAAATAGAGAAAAGACAGAAAGTCAGAAATAGAGAAAGGACAGAGAGTCAGAAATAGAGAAAAGAGAGTCAGAAATAGAGAAAAGACAGAAAGTCAGAAAAAGAGAAAAGACAAAGTCAGAAAAAGACAGTCAGAAATAGAGAAAAGACAGAGTCAGAAATAGAGAAAAGACAAAGTCAGAAATAGAGAAAAGATAGAGTCAGAAATAGAGAAAAGACAGAGAGTCAGAAATAGAGAAAGGACAGAGAGTCAGAAATAGAGAAAAGACAGAGAGTCAGAAATAGAGAAAGGACAGAAAGTCAGAAATAGAGAAAAGACAGAAAGTCAGACATAGAGAAAAGACAGAAAGTCAGAAATAGAGAAAAGACAAAGAGTCAGAAATAGAGAAAAGACAGAAAGTCAGAAATAGAGAAAGGACAGAAAGTCAGAAATAGAGAAAAGACAGAAAGTCAGAAATAGAGAAAGGACAGAGAGTCAGAAATAGAGAAAAGAGAGTCAGAAATAGCGAAAAGAGAGTCAGAAATAGAGAAAAGAGAGTCAGAAACAGACAGTCAGAAATAGAGAAAAGACAGAGAGTCAGAAATAGAGAAAAGACAAAGTCAGAAATAGAGAAAAGACAGAGAGTCAGAAATAGAGAAAAGACAGAGAGTCAGAAATAGAGAAAAGACAGAGAGTCAGAAATAGAGAAAGGACAGAGAGTCAGAAATAGAGAAAAGACAGAAAGTCAGAAATGGAGAAAAGACAGAAAGTCAGAAATAGAGAAAGGAGAGTCAGAAATGGAGAAAAGACAGAAAGTCAGAAATAGCGAAAGGAGAGTCAGAAATGGAGAAAAGACAGAGAGTCAGAAATACAGAAAAGACAAAGTCAGAAATACAGTAAAGACAAACTTAGAGAAAAGACAGAGAGTCAGAAATAGAGAAAAGACAGATAGTCAGAAATAGAGAAAAGACAGAAAGTCAGAAATAGAGAAAAGACAAACTTAGAGAAAAGACAGAGAGTCGCAAATAGAGAAAAGACAGAAAGTCAGAAATAGAGAAAAAAGACAGAAAGTCAGAAATAGAGAAAAGACAAAGTCAGAAAAAGACAGAAAGTCAGAAATAGAGAGAAAAGACAGAGTCAGAAATCGAGAAAAGACAAAGTCAGTAAAAGACAGAGTCAGAAATAGAGAAAAGACAGAGAGTCACAAATAGAGAAAAGACAGAAAGTCAGAAATAGAGAAAAAAGACAGAAAGTCAGAAATAGAGAAAAGACAAAGTCAGAAAAAGACAGAGTCAGAAATAGAGAAAAGACAGAGAGTCAGAAATATAGAAAAGACAAAGTCAGAAAAAGACAGAAAGTCAGAAATAGAGAAAAGACAGAAAGTCAGAAAAGGAGAAAAGACAGAAAGTCAGAAATAGAGAAAAGGCAGAAAGTCAGAAATAGAGAAAAGACAAAGAGTCAGAAATAGAGAAAAGACAGAAAGTCAGAAATAGAGAAAAGACAGAAAGTCAGAAATAGAGAAAGGACAGAGAGTCAGAAATAGAGAAAAGAAAGTCAGAAATAGAGAAAAGACAGAAAGTCAGAAATAGAGAAAGGACAGAGAGTCAGAAATAGAGAAAAGAGAGTCAGAAATAGAGAAAAGACAGAAAGTCAGAAAAAGAGAAAAGACAAAGTCAGAAAAAGACAGTCAGAAATAGAGAAAAGACAGAGTCAGAAATAGAGAAAAGACAAAGTCAGAAATAGAGAAAAGATAGAGTCAGAAATAGAGAAAAGACAGAGAGTCAGAAATAGAGAAAGGACAGAGAGTCAGAAATAGAGAAAAGACAGAGAGTCAGAAATAGAGAAAGGACAGAAAGTCAGAAATAGAGAAAAGACAGAAAGTCAGACATAGAGAAAAGACAGAAAGTCAGAAATAGAGAAAAGACAAAGAGTCAGAAATAGAGAAAAGACAGAAAGTCAGAAATAGAGAAAGGACAGAAAGTCAGAAATAGAGAAAAGACAGAAAGTCAGAAATAGAGAAAGGACAGAGAGTCAGAAATAGAGAAAAGAGAGTCAGAAATAGCGAAAAGAGAGTCAGAAATAGAGAAAAGAGAGTCAGAAACAGACAGTCAGAAATAGAGAAAAGACAGAGAGTCAGAAATAGAGAAAAGACAAAGTCAGAAATAGAGAATAGACAGAGAGTCAGAAATAGAGAAAAGACAGAGAGTCAGAAATAGAGAAAAGACAGAGAGTCAGAAATAGAGAAAGGACAGAGAGTCAGAAATAGAGAAAAGACAGAAAGTCAGAAATGGAGAAAAGACAGAAAGTCAGAAATAGAGAAAGGAGAGTCAGAAATGGAGAAAAGACAGAAAGTCAGAAATAGCGAAAGGAGAGTCAGAAATGGAGAAAAGACAGAGAGTCAGAAATACAGAAAAGACAAAGTCAGAAATACAGTAAAGACAAACTTAGAGAAAAGACAGAGAGTCAGAAATAGAGAAAAGACAGATAGTCAGAAATAGAGAAAAGACAGAAAGTCAGAAATAGAGAAAAGACAGAAAGTCAGAAATAGAGAAAAGACAGAAAGTCAGAAATAGAGAAAAGACAGAACGTCAGAAATAGAGAAAGGACAGAGAGTCAGAAATAGATAAAAGAGTGTCAGAAATAGAGAAAAGAGAGTCAGAAATAAAGAAAAGAGAGTCAAAAATAGAGAAAAGACAGAGAGTCAGAAATAGAGAAAAGACAGAGAGTCAGAAATAGAGAAAAGACAGAAAGACAGAAATAGAGAAAAGACAGAAAGTCAGAAATAGAGAAAGGACAGAGAGTCAGAAATAGAGAAAAGAGAGTCAGAAATAGAGAAAAGAGAGTCAGAAATAGAGAAAAGAGAGTCAGAAATAGAGAAAAGACAGAGAGTCAGAAATAGAGAAAAGACAGAGAGTCAGAAATAGAGAAAATACAGAAAGACAGAAATAGAGAAAAGACAGAAAGTCAGAAATGGAGAAAGGACAGAGAGTCAGAAATAGAGAAAAGAGAGTCAGAAATAGAGAAAAGAGAGTCAGAAATAGAGAAAAGACAAAGTCAGAAAAAGACAGAGTCAGAAATAGAGAAAAGACAGAGAGTCAGAAATAGAGAAAAGACAGAGTCAGAAATAGAGAAAAGACAGAGAGTCAGAAATAGAGAAAAGACAGAGAGTCAGAAATAGAGAAAAGACAGAGAGTCAGAAATAGAGAAAAGACAGAGAGTCAGAAATGGAGAAAAGACAGAAAGTCAGAAATAGAGAAAGGACAGAGTCAGAAACAGAGAAAGGACAGAGAGTCAGAAATAGAGAAAGGACAGAGAGTCAGAAATAGGGAAAGGACAGAGAGTCAGAAATAGAGAAAGGAGAGTCAGAAATGGAGAAAAGGCAGAAAGTCAGAAATAGAGAAAGGAGAGTCAGAAATGGAGAAAAGACAGAAAGTCAGAAATGGAGAAAAGACAGAGAGTCAGAAATACAGAAAAGACAAACTTAGAGAAAAGACAGATAGTCAGAAATACAGAAAAGACAGAGAGTCAGAAAAAGACAGAAATAGAGAAAAGACAAAGTCAGATATGGAGAAAAGACAAAGTCAGAAATACAGTAGAAAGAAAGTCAGAGGAATAGAGAATAGGCCGAAAGAGACACAGAAAAAGAGGAGGGAAAAAAGTTGAGGGAAAGAACTGTGACACAAAGAAATTGCAGGCAGCAAAGAGACAGACAGAAAGCCAGTGAGAAAGGCAAGAGAATCACAAAGAGATTGAGAGAGAGAAGGACAGAGAATCACAGAGAGATTGAGAGAGAGAAGGACAAAGAAATCCATTGAAACAGAAAGACACACAATCATTCAGAGAGAAACAGAGAGAGAGAGAAACACAAAGTGAGAGGGAGAGATGGAGGAACACAGAGGGAGAGAGAGAACCAGAGAGAGAGAAAAAAAAACAGAGCGAGAGAGAGAAAAAAAAGAGAGAGGGAGAGAAACACAGAGTGAGAATCGAGAGAGACAGAAACAGACAGAGAGAGAAACAGACGGAGAGAGTAACAGACAGAGAGACTAACAGACAGAGATTGAGAGAGAGATTGAGGAACATAGAGAGAGAAACAGAGAGAGAAATAGACACAGAGAGATTGAAAGAGAGAGATTGAGGCAAAAGGAGAGAGAAAGGCAGAGAGGGACAATAAAGATGTGATACTCACCATCCCACACGGTCTGCGCTCCATCATTGGACTCTAACACCTTCCCTCCATCAGCTCCTCCATGGGGAAAAGATCCTGGAGAGGGAGATTGGGGTGGGAATTGGAGACAAGGGTCAGGACTGGGACAGAGAGAGCAGGGGATTCAGACTGGACTCTCTCTCACACACACACACACACTGTAAGCAGCTTGCAATTCACCTGGGCACAGAGACACAGAGACTGAGATACAGAAACTCACCTGAACAAACCAGCCACATGGAAAGAAAGAATGGAGGCTGATGTTGTCCTAATATATCCCAGAACCTGTCACTCAAAACAGACAGTCCACCCCAAATACAGCTCACCCAACCAGCTATCAGCTTCCTTCATCTGGACACTGCCTCCCAGGTATGGGACAGTCCAAGGTGAGTCTCTGTGTAAACAGGGAATGGGGAGAGAGGGATATTCCAGCCATATCCCAAATTTACTATTCCAGACAGAAACCTGCCTGGCTGTCTCTCTCTCTCTCTCCCTCCCCCAACAACATCATCAACAGAGCAGAAAAACTGCTGTCATTTAAAACCTTGAGGGGCTGGTTTGGATAATGGCCTTTTAACACTAATTGTATTAAATGTCTTCCACTATTCACCTCCAGTTAACAGTTCATAAAATGACTGAAAATGTCTCATTGCAGTTACCTTGAAATTCTGACAATGAGTTTTTGCTGGAGACACCTGTTTGACTGCAGTATAAACAGGCAGTTTTTATTCAGATTTTCAATTCCACTGTCTTTCAAACTAAACTCGAGCCCGGTTAATGATGCAGCCAAGAGAACTTTAACAACTGGTGACATTTCACACAATTCTCACCCATATTTACAGTTGTATTTCTCAATGATACTTTGCACATTCTTTGCTGCTGCTGTATTTATGCATTAGGCTGTAATCAATTAAAAATACCTTCTTAATATTTACCAGTTTAATGTTACAAGGGTTCACAAAGCTGGGAAATGGACATTTAACACAAATTGTATTAAAGATCTTCCACTTGTCACCTCCAGTTTATATAAAGCTCAGCGAGAACGACCTCCACATTCTGACAAAGAGTTTTTTGCTGCTGTAATAAAGTGTCACTTGTTTCCATTTGCTTCCTGACTGTTTCTTTCCTCTGCTCTCCTGGGGGATTCAGAGGGATTTATGTTCATTGCTTGTCCACATTCAGGAGGTTCCAGCTCCTCTGCAGTTGCTGTCCTGGAGAAGTTAATTGTATTCAAAATCTTTCCCTCAGTTTGGAGACATGAGAAGAGACTGTTTACACTAGCAGAGGGGAGAAACAATTAGGCAGGGAGTTATTCTGGTCTGAAATTCACTGACAGGTTTCTGAAAGCTGATTCAAAATTAACTTTCAAAAGACAATCGGATCAAAACTTCAATTACTCTGAGTTATAGTACAGAAGATACCAGCATAGAAAGAGAAGTGAGAGAGAGAGATGTCATAACGTTACAGATGAAGAACTCAACACAACTTATTTAGAGAGTTTTTATTTGTAAATGATTGTTTGAGTTTAATTTGATGCTGTTGTTTTATTTATAAATTATCTTTCATCACTAAAAATACTTTTCCAAACAGGAACCAGTTTAATGTTACAAGTGTTCACATAGTAGGAAGATAGCCATTTAACACAAATTGACTTGAAATTATTTCATTCAGCATCTCAAGTTTACAGAAAGTAAACTCCTCAAACTTTTGGAAACTTTCAAACTCAGTAACACACAATCTCCCATCAGCAATGGCTCAGCATCTCCATCTGCTGGTGTCCCTCTCTCACTGCAGTAACGGCCCCCCTCTCACCATCTCCATCTGCTGGTGTCCCTGTCTCACTGCAGTAACGGCCCCCTCTCACCATCTCCATCTGTTGGTGTCCCTGCCTCACTGCAGTAACGGCCCCCCTCTCACCATCTCCATCTGCTGGTGTTCATCTGCTGGATGAATTTCATCCCACCAGCCTCCATATCCAAAGGATCATCCTGCGCCATTTTCGCCACCTCCAGCGTGATGCCACTACCAGTCGCATCTTCCCCTCCCTTCCCCTGTCAGCATTCCAAAGGGATCGTTCCCTCCGCGACACCCTGGTCCACTCCTCCATTACCCCCACCACCTCGTCCCCGTCCCAGGGCACCTTCCCTTGCAATCGCAGGAGGTGTAATACCTGCCCATTTACCTCCTCTCTCCTCACTATCCCAGGCCCCAAACACTCCTTTCAGGTGAAGCAGCGATTTACTTGTACTTCTTTCAATGTAGTATACTGTATTCGCTGCTCACAGTGTGGTCTCCTCTACATTGGGGAGACCAAGCGCAGACTGGGTGACCGATTTGCGGAACATCTCCGCTCAGTCCGCAAGCAGGACCCTGAGCTTCCGGTTGCTTGCCATTTCAACACTCCCCCCTGCTCTCATGCTCACATCTCTGTCCTGGGATTGCTGCAGTGTTCCAGTGAACATCAACGCAAGCTCGAGGAACAGCATCTCATCTACCGATTAGGCACACTACAGCCTGCCGGACTGAACATTGAGTTCAATAATTTCAGAGCATGACAGCCCCCCACTTTACTTTCATTTTTAGTCATTTTTTCTTCCCTTTTTTTTGCATTCCTTTTTACATGTTTTAGAATCTTTTTTGGCATTTATTTCATTTCATCTTAGTTTGTTCAGTTTGCTTACCCACTGTTTTTTTCAGGACTCTGGGACTAGTGAGCTTAGTCTCAAAATTAGAGGCAGACCTTTCAGGAGTGAAGTTAGGAAACGCCTCTACACACGAAAGGTGATGTTAGTTTGGAACAGTCTTCTGTAAACGACCATTGATGCTAAATCAATTGTTCATTTTTAAATCTAACATTGATCTTCTCGAATGGCTTTTGGAAATTGAAATATTCTTCTGTCACTCTCTGTCCCTTGGGCAGTCTGTTTCTGTGTGTGTGTCTGTCTGTGTGTGTGTGTGTGTGTGTGTGTTTGTCTGTGTGTGTATCTATGCCTGTTTCTCTCTCCTCTCTCAGAAACTCAGTAAAACTCCAGTTAGTAAAGAGGCAGCGATTCTCTGTCAAAGCGTCAGTCCTGAAGGTGTGCTGCACTGTCGGAAAATCAGTAGTGAGGGATTGCTGCACTGTCAGAGGGTCAATACTGAGGGATTGCTGCACTGTCAGAGGGTCAATACTGAGGGATTGCCGCACTGTCAGAGGGTCAGCACTGAGGAATTGCCGCACTGTCAGAGGGTCAGTACTGAGGGATTGCCGCACTGTCAGAGGGTCAGCACTGTGGGATTGCCGCACTGCCAGAGGGTCAGTACTGAGGGAGGGCCGCACTGTCAGAGGGTCAGTACTGAGGGATTGCTGCACTGTCAGAGGGTCAGTATTGAGGGATTGCTGCACTGTCAGAGGGTCAGTACTGAGGGATTACCGCACTGTCAGAGGGTCAATACTGAGGGATTGTCGCACTGTCAGAGGGTCAGCACTGAGGGATTGCCACACTGCCAGAGAGTCAGCACTGAGGGTTTGCCGCACTGCCAGAGGGTCAGTACTGAGGGATTGCCGCACTGCCAGAGGGTCAGTATTGAGGGAGCGCCGCACTGACAGAGGGTCAGTACTGAGAGAGTGTTGCATTTGGGAGGGGCAGTACTGAGGGAGCGCTGCACTCTCGGAGTTGTCGGTACTGAAGGAGTGCCACACTGTTGCCACAATAACCTCAACAGGAGAAAAACACCAACAAATCCAACAACAACCTCAACAGTGGAGAAACATCAACAAATTCAACAACATCAGAAGGGGGAAAAATTCACACCGATAAGCACAAGCTGTTGAGGGACAGGAAATGGTTTACGAAGGGTCAGAGTATCTGATCACACCCGGGATGGTGTAATTGTTAGCAACAAAGCCCGTTTCAGCCTGAAAAATCGAAAGGAGAGAGCAAAGCTGAGAGGGAATGAGTTGATTTTGACTGAGTTAATGAGGGGGCAATGGACTCCTGCGGCTCCCACAATGCCCCGCGACTGGGAAAGGCCCCTGTGGTACAGGCCGCGTTGCACTCTGGGAGGAGCTTCCACACATGCGCATCTCCACAAGCGCGTTAACCGCCGCTTTTTTTCATTCTCCCGCGGCTCAGACTTTCAAGTTTCCTTCATTGAGATTGACGACTGAAGCCGCTTCGGCTTTTCCTTTAAGCTGCTTTTTGCGGAAACAAACGGTCGACGGGCGACGTCACGCAAACATGGCGACTGATGACGCCCCGTCCCATCCACTGTGTCCTGAGCTCTGATTGGCTGCGCTTCCCCACGTGTTTGGAGGTCAAAGGGGTCAACTGGCGCTCCAGCCTCGGCGCAGCCGCAGTTTAAGCGACCTGTGACCCCTCCTGGGGTGGGGGAGGGGCCAGCACCAGATTCTTAAAGGGACCCTGCACCGCCAGAACTGTCCCAAACTCTTAAAGGGACCCAACATGGACAGACAGAGCAAGAGAGTTGGAGGGAAATAAAAGAGAGTGATGGAGAGAGAGAGAAATGAGATTGAAAGAATAATAGAGGGATGGAGAGACTGAGAGTAAATAGGTGATAGGGAGAGAGTGAGAGAGCAAGAGATGGTGAGAAAGGGAGGGAGAATTTCCTCAATTGGACAGAGATGGAGAGAGAGTGATTGAGATATGTGAAGAGAGATCAAAGAGAAAGGAAGGTGGGGAGTGAGGGAGAGGTGGAGTTTGAGAGTGAGGAAACAGATAAATGGAGAGATAAAGGTGAGGAGAGAGTAAAAGAGCGAAAGAGAGAGAGAGAGAGAGAGATGGAGAGAGAGTGGGAAGGTAAATGAGAAATTAGAGGAAAAGAGCAGACACAGGGTGTACAGAAAGAGTGAAAAATGAATGAGAGATAGAGTGCCCGTCAGAGAGAGAGGGAAAGTCCGGGATAGACGTGGGCAGAGAGAGAGGCAGATAGTGTGTGTGTGTCTGCGTCTGTGTCTGTGCGTCTGCATCTGTGAGTGTGAGTGTGTCTGCGGCTCTGTGTGTGTCTGTGTGGGTGTGTGTGTGTGAGTGGCTGTTTGCGTGTCTGTCTGTCTGTCTGTCTGTGTGTCTGACTGGGTGTGCGTGTCTGTGTGTGAAAGAGAGAGATCAGCACACGTTCACAGTAAAAAAAATGTCTTGCGGTGTCACACACTCATTTAATTGGGTGCACAACCAGACAAAAGTAACTTTATCCCCGGGCGAATGAGTGGAGTCAGACATATAAAAAGAGATTGCAGGTTAATGCCCAGATAACCCAGATAAAAGTTGCGGAGAGCAATCACCCAGTCATCCTGGTTGTAACCCATTGGACTCAATACAATGATCCAAAAATATTATCACTGCCAATCAAACAAATTCATCAGCTCAACAGCGATTAGTGAAATGATCCATAAACTGCAGTGTTACATGATTCAAGGAAGATTACAGAGCATGACTGAGAACATGTAGACATTTGTTTAGTTTCTCTGCCATTGTCCGATGATGAGAGGCTGAGTAAATTGGACCTGTATTCTCTGGAGTTTAGAAGAATGAGAGGTGATCTCATTGAAACATATCAGATTCTAAAGGGACTGGATAGGGTCAACACTGAGAGATTATTTCCGCTGGTTAAGAGATGAAATTCTCCCTTATCCCTTCATAACCAGCTTATCCACCTGTCCTGTCAGCCTCAGGAATCAGTGAACATCAGTGAGCTTTCCTATGTATCCTTGGAATTTAGAAGGTTAAGGGGTGATCTGATCAAAGTTTAAAGTGGTGGATGGGGCGCCAATCAAGTGGGCTGCTTTGTCCTAGATGGTGTCGATCTTCTGCAGTGTTGTAGGTGCTGCACTCATCCAGGCAAGTGGAGAGATACCATCACACACCTGACTTGTGTCTTGTCGGCGGTTGAAAGGCTTTGGGGAGTCAGGGGTGAGCCACTTGTCGCCACAGTATTGATGTGATTTCTTCAGCTCAGTTCCTGGTCAATGTTTCCCCAGGATGTTGATGCTGGGGGATTCAGCGATGGAATAATGCTTTGAATGCCAAGGGGAGGTGGTTGGATTCTCTCTTGTTGCAGATGCTCATTGCCTGTCAGTGTTTTTTCTGTGTGTGTGTTTTTCTGTGCTCTGGGACAAATTTCCTCATGGGGAGGTCATAATGGTGCCCCATAATTGACTAGTTAGTAAAATGAATACTCATGGAATGAACGGGACAGGGACAGAGTGGATACGACATTGGCTAAGGGACAGAACACAGAGAGTAGTGGTGAATGGTTGGTTCAGCCTGGAGGACGGAGGATGGTATCTATGCCTGACAGAATCTTATACACTTCTATTCAATCTCCCCTCAATCTCCTTTGTTCTAAGGAGACCAAACCCAGCTTTTCCAACCTAACTTTGTACCTGAAACCCTTGAACCCTGGAACCATTCTGGTAAATCTCCTCTGCACCCTCTCAAGGACCCTCACCTTCTTCCTAAAGTGTGGTGACCAGAACTGGACACAATTCTCCAGTTGGGGCCTAACCAGAGATTTATAAATGTTCAGCATAACCTCCGTGCTTTTGTACTCACTGTATACAGTGTACATTGTGGTACAGGGGTATTCCCCAGGGGTTTGGATTAGGACCACTGATCTTTTTGATATATATTAATGACTTGGACCTGGGTTTACAGGGCATAACTTCAACATTGTGCCATCTGCAATGTAATAAACAGGGAAGGGAATAGTAGTAGACTTCAGGAGGATAGAGGCAGTCTGGTGAAATGGTTAGACACATGGCAGGTTAACTTCAATGCTGAGAAATGTCAAATGATGCATTTTGGAAGGATGGCTGAGGAGAAGTGATATAAACTAAATAGTACAATAGTACAATGTCTTGATTACCTTCAAGATGGCTCCTGGGCTGGAAGCTCCCTAGGAAGCTCCCTTGCTGTTCAACTCTATCCATGGCCATCTGCTCCCATCCCTAACGTTTTCTCCCCCAATCTGCCCTCTTAAACTGTTTAAATTCCCCTGGCTCTTTAAATCAGTTCATTTTAGCCCTATCTAAAAGTTAACAGTTAGTTTAGTGTATGTTACCTGGGCCCACTGCCCTCCCCCAGCCACACCTGCTCTTTGTTTTCTCAATGAAATTGATCCGGATGAAACTGACGAGCACAGCTGCCGATACTTTAATCTCCGATCCTGCTGTCTTCACCGCCCAGAGTGTCTGCAGCCACGGCGTGCGGTAAGTCCATTGAGGTGAAGAAGGAGCTGCGGGACCCGAGAGAAGTCCTGTGAAAAGGTGCCCCGAACACCCAAAACATCCACGAACGGCCCCCCGGCCGCAACTTCAAAGCGCCCGCGGGAGATGGCTCGGAGAGCATCTGCAGCGCACTGTCGGCAATGCTGCATGCCTTTATTTAAACCACTGCAAAAAAAAAAACCCTTAACAAATGTAATCACCTCTAAGTCTGCCAAATGATGCTTCACCTCCCGAAGGACGTGGATGAGCTTTCCGGACGTCGATGGTGGGCACTGAGGAAATGGCTTATTACCTGCACCAGATTCCACCCCCCCTCCCCCCCCCTTTACCCCCCTTCCACCCCCCCCACCCCCGTCCCCTTCCCTGCTCCACCCTCTCAGCTCACCCCCTCACAACCCCGTCCCAGCCCGCCCCCCCTCGCACCATCTTCACCCCGCACCCCCTTCCCCTGCACCCCCCCCCACCCCCTCCCTCTACCCCTCCCCCTTGCATCCCCTCCTCCCACCGGCACCATCCTACACCTGTGTAGGGGCCCCAACAACCCCACTGCCTTGTGGGCGTCTCGGGAGAGACCAAGGCTAAGGGAGTAAACCCTAACAGAAAATCCGGAGCGGAACCCCGTAGGCGGTCATGTGTCACCTTTGGCATGTTTCCGGCAGTTCCTGCAGCCATACTGGTGCCAAACGTCGTGTCCTGCACTCCTTTGGACCCCACCAGAAAGGCCGAGAGGGGGGTTTTGACGACTGGGCAACTCTCAACCTCCATAAATTTGCCCAGGCATGCGCCATGGAGAGGTCACTCCATAGTTGCCTCACAGCGACTGAAACAACACGGAAGGCAGCAGTTACGGGTTATAAGTCCAGATAAATTGGCGTAGAAACTGGGCGCCACGGGTTGCCTTTGTCGGTGGGAGAGGTCATTGCACCTCACTGGACAGCTACCGCCCGCCTCAAACCGGGCAGCCCCCGGTCAATAAGGTTCTGTCCCGCCACAGTCTGCCTGCTTCAATGGGTGCTTGGAGCTCAGGGTCATTGCCCGAAAGGTGGACTGATACACCGCACCAAACAACATGAAAAAAGGAAAGAAGGTACCAGCCCTTCGCTTTGCAAGCTGGAACGTCAGAACTATGTGTCCTGGCCTGTCGGAAGACCTTACACAAATCAACGATTCTCGGAAGACCGCCATCATTAACAACGAGCTCAGTAGACTCAATGTGGACATTGCAGCACTTCAGGAGACTCGCCTCCCCGTGAGTGGCTCTCTAGCAGAGCAAGACTACACCTTCTTCTGGCAGGGCAGGGATCCTGAAGAACCAAGACAACATGGAGTGGGCTTCGCCATCAGAAACTCCTTGCTCAGCATGATAGAGCCTCCCTCAAATGGCTCGGAACGCATACTGTCCATCCGACTGCTCACCACCTCTGGTCCAGTACACCTACTCAGCATCTATGCTCCAACACTCTGTTCCGCACCTGAAGCTAAAGACCAGTTCTATGAACAACTCCATAACATCATTAGCAGCATCCCCAACACCGAACACCTATTCCTGCTGGGGGACTTTAATGCCAGGGTTGGGGCCGACCATGACTCATGGCCCTCCTGCCTTGGGCGCTATGGCGTTGGAAGGATGAATGAGAACGGGCAGAGACTGCTTGAGTTGTGTACCTATCATAACCTCTGCATCACCAACTCGTTCTTTCACACTAAACCCTGTCACCAGGTTTCATGGAGGCACCCAAGATCACGTCGTTGGCACCAGCTAGACCTCATTGTCACAAGGCGAGCCGCCTTAAACAGTGTTCAAATCACACGCAGCTTCCACAGTGCGGACTGCGACACCGACCACTCCCTGGTGTGCAGCAAGGTTAGACTCAGACCAAAGAAGTTGCATCATTCCAAGCAGAAGGGCCACCCGCGCATCAACACGAGCAGAATTTCTCACCCACAGCTGTTACAAAAATTTCTAAATTCACTTGTAACAGCCCTTCAAAACACTCCCACAGGGGATGCTGAGACCAAGTGGGCCCACATCAGAGACGCCATCTATGAGTCAGCTTTGACCACCTACGGCAAAAGTGCGAAGAGAAATGCAGACTGGTTTCAATCTCATAATGAAGAGCTGGAACCTGTCATAGCCGCTAAGCGCATTGCACTTTTGAACTACAAGAAAGCCCCCAGCGATTTAACATCCGCAGCACTTAAAGCAGCCAGAAGTACTGCACAAAGAACAGCTAGGCGTTGCGCAAACGACTACTGGCAACACCTATGCAGTCATATTCAGCTGGCCTCAGACACCGGAAACATCAGAGGAATGTATGATGGCATGAAGAGAGCTCTTGGGCCAACCATCAAGAAGATCACCCCCCTCAAATCTAAATCGGGGGACATAATCACTGACCAACGCAAACAGATGGACCGCTGGGTTGAGCACTACCTAGAACTGTACTCCAGGGAGAATGCTGTCACTGAGACTGCCCTCAATGCAGCCCAGCCTCTACCAGTCATGGATGAGCTGGACATACAGCCAACCAAATCGGAACTCAGTGATGCCATTGATTCCCTAGCCAGCGGAAAAGCCCCTGGGAAGGACAGCATTACCCCTGAAATAATCAAGAGTGCCAAGCCTGCTATACTCTCAGCACTACATGAACTGCTATGCCTGTGCTGGGACGAGGGAGCAGTACCCCAGGACATGCGCGATGCCAACATCATCACCCTCTATAAAAACAAAGGTGACCGCGGTGACTGCAACAACTACCGTGGAATCTCCCTGCTCAGCATAGTGGGGAAAGTCTTTGCTCGAGTCGCTCTGAACAGGCTCCAGAAGCTGGCCGAGCGCGTCTACCCTGAGGCACAGTGTGGCTTTCGTGCAGAGAGATCGACTATTGACATGCTGTTCTCCCTTCGTCAGATACAGGAGAAATGCCGTGAACAACAGATGCCCCTCTACATTGCTTTCATTGATCTCACCAAAGCCTTTGACCTCGTCAGCAGACGTGGTCTCTTCAGACTACTAGAAAAGATCGGATGTCCACCAAAGCTACTAAGTATCATCACCTCATTCCATGACAATATGAAAGGCACAATTCAACATGGTGGCTCCTCATCAGAGCCCTTTCCTATCCTGAGTGGTGTGAAACAGGGCTGTGTTCTCGCACCCACACTTTTTGGGATTTTCTTCTCCCTGCTGCTTTCACATGCGTTCAAATCCTCTGAAGAAGGAATTTTCCTCCACACAAGATCAGGGGGCAGGTTGTTCAACCTTGCCCGTCTAAGAGCGAAGTCCAAAGTACGGAAAGTCCTCATCAGAGAACTCCTCTTTGCTGACGATGCTGCTTTAACATCTCACACTGAAGAATGCCTGCAGAGTCTCATCGACAGGTTTGCGTCTGCCTGCAATGAATTTGGCCTAACCATCAGCCTCAAGAAAACGAACATCATGGGGCAGGATGTCAGAAATGCTCCATCCATCAATATTGGCGACCACGCTCTGGAAGTGGTTCAAGAGTTCACCTACCTAGGCTCAACTATCACCAGTAACCTGTCTCTAGATGCAGAAATCAACAAGCGCATGGGTAAGGCTTCCACTGCTATGTTCAGACTGGCCAAGAGAGTGTGGGAAAATGGCGCACTGACACGGAACACAAAAGTCCGAGTGTATCAGGCCTGTGTCCTCAGTACCTTGCTCTACGGCAGCGAGGCCTGGACAACGTATGCCAGCCAAGAGCGACGTCTCAATTCATTCCATCTTCGCTGCCTTCGGAGAATACTTGGCATCAGGTGGCAGGACTATATCTCCAACACAGAAGTCCTTGAAGCGGCCAACATCCCCAGCTTATACACACTACTGAGTCAGCGGCGCTTGAGGTGGCTTGGCCATGTGAGCCGCATGGAAGATGGCAGGATCCCCAAAGACACATTGTACAGCGAGCTCGCCACTGGTATCAGACCCACCGGCCGTCCATGTCTCCGTTATAAAGACGTCTGCAAACGCGACATGAAATCGTGTGACATTGATCACAAGTCGTGGGAGTCAGTTGCCAGCATTCGCCAGAGCTGGCGGGCAGCCATAAAGACAGGGCTAAATTGTGGCGAGTCGAAGAGACTTAGTAGTTGGCAGGAAAAAAGACAGAGGCGCAAGGGGAGAGCCAACTGTGCAACAGCCCCAACAAACAAATTTCTCTGCAGCACCTGTGGAAGAGCCTGTCACTCCAGAATTGGCCTTTATAGCCACTCCAGGCGCTGCTTCACAAACCACTGACCACCTCCAGGCGCGTATCCATTGTCTCTCGAGATAAGGAGGCCCAAAATAAAAGACAATGTTAAAATGGGTGCAGGGACAGAGAGATCTGGGATTTCATTTGTGTCACTTTTCACATCTAAGAGATTCAATTTGGGGCTTGCAATCTCTCAGTTGAATTTAGCTTCATCCTGAAAAGTGTTAGTAAACATGTTGGGAAATGTGTCAAAAGCTGTTTCCATTCAGACATTCCTGCATTGTGGAAGTGTGGGCTATCTCTGCAGAGACAGGAAATAGGGGTGTTTGAATGGACCTGCAGGTTTCGGTTGATGCAATAAGGTGAGAATTTGAATTGTGTCCCTTGCAGATACACAGAATTGAAGGTATTTACAGAACACCACATGAAGTAGTTTACCAATGTCTGATAAACTTCAAAGACTTCAGACACATTGAAGAAGAGGAGAAGGGAACAATATATAAAACGTGAGACAGTCAGACAACAGCAGTAGGGAAATTAATCTCTTTTTATGGGTTTTAATTTGAAGGCCTGAGCTGATGATTGAAAAAGCAGGAGTTCAAATCCCGCACTGGGCTGTTGTGAATTTGAATTCTGTTTTTTCCAAAAGAAAAAACATATCTCTGGAAGTTTACCAATGACACAAAAATAGGCAGCATTGTAAGCAGTGTAGCTGGAACCATCAAATTACAAAGAGATATTAATATCTGAAGTGAATGGGCAAAACTGTGGTAGATAGATTTCAATGTCAGTAAAAAAGACTAGAACAGAGTCCTTTATAAATGGTGAAAAGATAGAAACACTGGAGGCACAAAGAGATTTGGGGGTGGGGTGGGGGGGGGTCCATGTCCATTTGGGTGCGGTGTAGATTTCCCAGAATGATAACTGGACTCCAAGGGTTAAATTACGAGGTGATATTACACAAACTAGGGATTTTTTCCCTGGAATTTAGGAGGATCAAGGTGATTTGATCAAAGTTGTTGAGATATTAAGGGGAACTGATGGGGTCGTTTGGGAGAATCTATTTCAGCAGCTTGGGAACATAGGAACAGGAGTAGGCCATTCAGCCCATCGAGCCTGCTCCACCATTCAATACTATCATGGCTGATCATCCACTTCAATGCCTTTTCCCCAGACCATCCTCATATCCCTTGATGTCTTTGAATGATGCTCACCAATGCATTGACTATCTCCATAGCGACCTCTTTCAACACTCTGGGATGTAGAATATCAGGTCCTGGGAACATCAGTCCCATTAATTTATCCATAACAACCTTCTTACTGATACTAATTTCCTTCAATTCGTCATCACCAAGGCTGATTAAAAGTTGGAGTTTACCTCAGTGTTTTGGAAATATCAAACCCTGATCCCACACCCAGTAAAGTATTTTACATGATGGGACGCTGCAAATATTGTTATATTCAGTACACACGGTACCTTCACGTTACAATAAGATATTATAATCTCTATTCAGATAACTCTCATCCCACAGGGGCAAAATTCTACTGGGTCAACATTCTGACCAAACACTAAAATATTCCAGAAAGCGAGGCTCACAAATTCAACACAAGTTTCCTTTTCTGAGTCTCGCTGGTCTGTTCTGATTTTCTGTTGGGTGGCATCAGCCTAGATTTTATGTTCAGACCGGAACCCACAAACGTATAACTCAGAGGCAGGATTATTACCCACTGAGCTACATCTGGCTCCAATGTTCCCAGAAATTTAGTTGTTGTGCAGGGCCAGTTATTTTTTTCGTGCGCTGTCCCTTTAAATATTTGAAGAATCTTTGCAGACGTGTGTTATTTATCACGGAACAGGACCTGCGTGGTACCTTCCAGGCTGCTGCACACAGCTTTGCAGGAACACTGACCGACACTCTCCATCCCAATCTCTTCCTCTCTCTCTCTGGTACTCTCTCCCCATTGCTATCCTTCCCTCTCTCTGTTATTCTCTCTCTATATCTATCCCTGTCTTTCTCACTGTTACTCTCTCCATCTGGATGGAGGAGGAGAAAGAGAGGCAAATATAGAGGTAGCTTTACTCTGTATCTAACCCCACACCGTACCTGCCCTGGGAGTGTTTGATAGAACAGAGAAGACAGAGATTTACTCTGTAGATAACTTGGCTTGGCAGCATTTGATGGGAAAGTCTAGACAGAGCTTTACTCTGTATCCCTGGAATTTAGAAGGTTAAGGGGTGATTTGATCAAAGTTTACAAGATAATAAAGGAAACTGATTGGGTAGATAGAGAGAAAATCTTCTCACTAGTTGTGGGAGTCTTGTACGAGGGGCACAGTCGAAAAATCAAACATTAGTCGAAAACACTTCCCAGGGTGAAATTTATTATCACTTCTACACACAAAGGGTGGTGGAATTTTGGAATTGTCTTCCACAAATGATACCTCCCTATCTCTGCAAGCCCTTCCAGCTCCACAATCCACCAATATCTGTGATCCTCTAATTCTGGCCTCTTGAACATCCCCAATTTGAATCATTCCATTGGTGGCCGTGCCTTCAAGCTGCCAAGGCCCTAACTCTGGAATTCCTTTCCTAAACCTCTCCGTCTCACTAACTCTCATTCCTATTTAAAGACACTCCCTCAAAACAACCTCTGACCAAGTTTTTGGTCGTCTAGTCTAATATCCCCTTAAGTGGCTCGGTGCTGAATTTTTATTTTTAAAAATTGATTCGAGTGACGTGTGTGTCACTGTCAAGGCCAGTATTTATTGTCCATCCCTAATTTCCCTTGAGAAGGTGGGTGAGCCATGTTCTTGAACCACTGCAGTCCGTGTGGGTTGGGTAGACCCACAGTGCTGTTAGGAAGGGAGTTCCAGGATTGTGACCCAGTGCAATATCGTTCCAAGTCAGGATGGTGTGTGACTTTAGTTGTTGTCTGTGGCCAGCTTTTTCAGTGCACTGCTGCTTTCAATTTGTGATATTATCGCAGTTAGATGTAAATGTTCTCCTACAATCTGCCTGTCTCTCCCTCACTCTTTCTGCCCATCTCTCCCTCCCTCTTTCTGCCCATCTTTCCCTCCCTCTCTCTCTCTGTCTCTCTGAAGGCCAAGATCGCATATGTTTTGCTAATTACTCTCTGACTATCTCCTGCCGCCTTCAAAGATCACTGCTCGTGAACCTCCAGCTCCCTCTGTACCTGCACACTCTTAGGAAATATGTCATCGTGTCATCAAACCAAGTCAACATGGTTTCACGAAAGGGAAATCTCCTTTTAATCTTCTCTGCTCGAAGGAGAACAAGCCCAGCTTCACCAGTCTATCAGTGTAACTGTAATAATCTCATCCAGGAACCGTTCCAGTAAATCTCTTCTATACATTCACCAAAGTCTCCATGTTCTTCCCAAAGTGTGGTCCCAGAATTGGACACAATACTCCAGCCGAGGACAAACTATTATTTTATAAAGGTTTAGCATCACTTCCTGACTTTTACACTCTAGACCTGTTTATAAAGCTCAGGATCCCATCTGCTTTATTAACCCATCAGCAAAGAGAGACATTCTCTCCATCGACCAGTTCCATGAGACATGAATCTTTTAGTCGTTCCAAGGCTGGCGGGAGGGTTTAGGGGAGACCAGAGAGAACCCTGACCTGGTCAGATTTTTTCAAACAGGAAACCATCTGTACATTGGCAGTGATATGAATAAATCCCTGAGGAAGACAGGAGGAGGCTATTCGACCCCTCGAGACTATCCTGCCGATTCACTCAGGTCATGGCTGATTTGCTCTTTCTCCACATTGAGCTGTCTCGGCTCCGTAAACATTAATACCTTTTCCTAACAAACCTCTACCGACAATCAGGAATTAATGTCACTGCCTGTTAACACTGGGGAATTCCTTCCCTAAACCTCTCCATCTCTATCTCTCATTCCTGCTTAAAGACGTTCCTTAAAACTAACCTCTTTGACCAAACTTTTGGTCATCATTCTTAATCTCTCCTGATGTGGGTTTGGCATCAGATTTTGTTATAAAATGCACCCTGTGTAACACATTTGGGACTTCTTATTCCTCCTCCTTCTCCCTCACCCCATCTCTCTCTCTCTCTCTCTCTCTCTCTCTCTCTCTTCCTCCCACCATTTTATTAATAGAGGGGAAGAGTGTGTGTGTCTCTGTCTCTGGTCCCATAACGTTACCCCAGGGTCTCCACACAGCCTGTCTCCCAGTCTCCCTGCTTCTAAAGTGTCTCAGGGTCTCCTGGCACTTTCTATCTCTCTGCTTCTGTCTCGGTCCCTCACTATCTCTCTGTTCTCTCTCCGTTTCTATCTCTCCCTGTCTCTCTGTTACTCTACCTCTGTCCGTCTCTCTGTCTATCACTCTCTCCCACCATGTTGGTTATCTTTAGGGGTTGAGTTAAATCACAGACAAAATAAACACTTCACCTGTCTGCCCCGGTATAAATAGCAAAATTTGTGGCTATTTTATGTCTGTATTCAGACAATATAGACAGGAGTGTATATTATACGATGGGATGCTGCAAATTGATTTACACTCGTACTGTCGGAAAAACAACTTAAAAACAATTATTCACAAGTCTAGTCCAAATGAACTACAGATTCGACCCGATAAGGTAATAAATGCCAACACTCTTGAATTTGTTGCAGTACCTTAAGCTTTACTCTGTATGGTTTTCAGAAATTAAACATTACACGTGCACTACAAGATTAAAGATGTTACATAGATTAGCTTCCATAGAATTCCAGTAAAATAGCAGTAAAATCCCAGAGAATATTCCTGGAAAAATCAATGCTGTAAATGATCCCCACAGACTCTCACCTAGTCTGTGTCTTTAATCTCACCAAGTTCCCACTGATTGATGATCAGTCGTTCAGGAGGGATCTTCTTCCAATAGCTGGCCCAGCTATCTGGACTGCAGTGTCAGATAAAGGAAAGGGACCCCCTTATATCCAGGACTGACCCTCACTCTCCCCTCGTGTACCATGTCACTGGGCTCAGTGTTAGGGTTTTTCCCTGCATGATCAATCACTGTGTGTGATCAATATCTTTTCCTATACTGCCTGGACCACCCCACACAAACATTGCATTTGTTTCTACATTCCAAGCCTCACCCGTAACTAATTTCTTGTCATTAAAAGACTCCATTTTATTCTCCATATCCTGCCTTCTTGTAATTTCCAGGTTTTTGGTCATTTACTGTCCATATCTTGTCTTAGGAATGCAGCACATAGGACATTCCAGACCCATTTCTGTTGAGTGTTTACTTGTACAAGTGAATTGACCATTTAATATTTTAAACTTAGTTAACCCTTGTGTTCCCACAAAGATCAAGCTAGCAAATTCAACAGTGTCCACTTTGACTTCATCACATCGTGTCTTATGTACATTCTCACAGGATAGCAGGTATAACTGTAGTCATAGTATTCAGCTGAAAATTGATCAGTTACATTGTGATTTCAGTCCATTTTTACAGTACACACGGGACCTTACTGTTGTAATGAAGTCATATAGTATCTATTCATCCCACTGGGGCAAAATTTCACTGGCTCAACATTCTCACCAAATACTAAAACATTCCACAAGGCGAGACTCACAAATTCAACACAAGTTTCCTTTTCTGAGTCTCGATGGTCTGTTGTGATTCTCTGAGGGATTACTGATGCTTATCCTCCACATGAGCAGTCGTCCTAATCCTGGGTGCCTATTCTGCCATGCTTTCCTTACGTTGCCTGAGTCTTAACATTGGATTATTTACGAGTTGGGTCATTGCGTGGGAAACCGTGAGTGTTTGACCTGACCCGGGATGACAGATGGTTCAATTTTTTTTGTTTGTTTGTAATTGAGCCATTCAAGTAATTACGAGATAATGATTGTTTAAGATAAAAGCAAAATGCTGCTAATTCTGGAAAGCTGTATTAAAAACACAGAATGATGGAAATACTCAGCAGGTCTGCCATCAGTTGTGCAGAGATAAACAGAGTTAACGTTTCAGGTCTGTGATCTATCATCAGAGCTGTCAAATGATAGAAAGGTAATAGGTTTGAGAAAGCGATTGGGGTAAATCGGTCTCCATACCATTTATTGTGTAAAGAAAACATAAGGAATTTTCGTGTGCCCTGGCATGGTAGCGATATTGTGTCACATTGAATGACATAATGTACCTGGGGCAGGGCCAGCGAGTATTACATGGAGATCACTCTTCTACGCAGTGTTTAATGGTATTACTGTTGTTATTTGATATTGCTGTTCATTGCATGTGTGAAGTCATAATTGTAGTGAATAGAACATAACCACTGTTATATTCGAGTCACTTCAGAATTTGGAACAATAGTGCAAAAGAATAAATGAAGGGTAATTGACTCTCGCACCCCGACATCCAACAACTGACGAGCCGGTCAGGAATGATAAGAAAGTTGTTTTTAATTTTAAAACTATGTTCCAAATAAGCAGGATCTGAGGGCATGTGACATAGGAAGTGAACCTTCAGGAGTGTAGATACTTGCACATCCAGTCATTTACTGAATTGGAAATAAAGAATGGCTGACTAGATGTAGGATTTGCTTCCTTTTCTTTCCTTCTCTGCCGCTTCTCTGTCTCATCATTAAAGCGTTTGGACACAAAGAATAACGCAGTTTGATGGACAGGTTGTCGCAATATTGAACCAGTCTTAGCAAGTTCCTCCAAGCCATCAATGTCAATGCTGCCGCACTTCAAAGAGAGCTTCAGATTTTCCTTGAAGGGTTCTTTTTGTCCTTCCATGGAACCTAGCCATTTGAGAGTTGGCAAAACAGGACCTGGCTGGGGAGACGCAGTTCAGTCATCTGTGCAGTGTCGAGCTCATCGAAGTTGGTTTTTCAGGAATTTTGCCTGAATGCTTGTGGATCTGGCTTCAAGAAGTACACGAGAGTTTGTCCAACTGTCCTCCCATTGAATCCAGAGTGTCTGACAAAGACATTTCAGCTGGAATTGCTCCAACACTCTTCTGTCTTTCTGCTGTGTAGTCCAAGTCTCACTGCAGTACACGAATGTGCTGTCAACTGCTCTGTGCACTAGGACTTTATCTGACTTGCAAAGGCCTTTGCTGTCAAACACCCCCGGCCATAGTTTCTAGAAGGCTGAGCTGGCGCAGCTGATCTGGTGTTTGATCTCCTCATCAATGGTGGCCTTTTGAGAAAGATGATTGCCAAGTTATGGGAAGTGCTCAACATTTTCCAAAGTCTCTCCTTCAAGTTAGATGGGAGGTGGATTATTTGGCCGACCAGGTGTCGGTAAAAAAAAATCAGGTTTGTTTTGGTAAATTTCAAGGATAGGCCAAACCTCCTGCATACAGTATTGAAGAGATCAAACGCAGCTTGAAAATCTGGTGCAATGTGGGCAACGACACTGCAGTCATCCACAAACTGTGGATCTGCATGCCTATGGTGGTCACTTTTTAGTTTAAGCACGGAGGTGAGTGAGGTTAAAGAGTTTGCCATCTAGGTGGTATTTACTACTCACACTAGAGGGCAGCTGATCTTTTTTGAGGTGAATAGCCACAGTCAAGAAGATTGCAAATGGTATGGGGACTATGACAGTACGTCGCTGGAACCCAGTCCTTGGATTTGCCTGGCAACAAAGACCATGTTGGAGGTTCCTCTGGAAAGTAGAGAGGAACATTATGGCTCTGGGAAGATTTCCTCCATCACAGGAAGTAGATGATTCAGGCGAATGAGTGTCAGGATTTCCCCTGCTGTGCACAAGAGGGAAATACTGCAAACTTTCCACTGCATGATTTCTATCCCTTCTTGAAGAAAGTTGCAATATCACATTCCTGAAGTTGTGGGGAGTTATTGTCCTCCCAAATCCGTAAGATGAGTGCATGGAGCTTTGAGGTGATCAACAACCCACCGGCTTTGAGTACACAGCTGTAATAACATCGAAGAGGCAAAACACTGAGCCAGGCATTATGGATTCAGGGTCATTGGTTCAGGGCTTAGATGTTTAGGGTCACTAGCCAAGGGCATCGAGTGTTACACGTATTGTGGTTCAGGGTCACTGATCCAGATCATTGAAGTTTAGTCTCACTGACGAAGGGCATTGAGTTTTCACGATTACTGATCCAGGCTTTGTGGTTCAGGGTCAATGATCCAGAGCATTGAAGCTCATTGTAACTGACACGGGATAGTGTGGCCTCAGGGTCACTGACCCAGGGCACTGTACCTTCAGAATCACTGACCCAGGCCACTGTACCATCAGAATCATTGACCCAGGCCATCGGGGGTTCAAGGACACTGAGCTGGTCATTATCGCGTCAGAGTCACTGACCTAGGGCTTAGTTTCAGGATCACTGACCGAGGCATTGTTGGCAGAGAGTCACTGACTCATGCATTACAAGTTCAGCGTCACTGCTCCAGGCATTATCGGTTCAGGTTCATTGACCCAGGGCCTTGTTGGCGCAGGGTCATTGACCCAGGGCTTTACAGATTCAGCGTCACTGACTCAGACGTTGCAGGTGCTAGGTCACTGACCCAGAGCCTTGTTGGTGCAGTGTCCTTGATCAGGGAAGTGAGCGTTGAGGTTTAATGCCACAGGACATTCTGGTTTCGAGGCTAAATTCTCAGGGTATTCAGGTTCAGGGTCAGTGACCCAGGGCATTGAGTATTCTGGATCTTTGACTGGTGTGTTAGTATGTGTATCAATATTTATGTAAATCAATGGGCCCACAGGAAAGGACTCTTTCTCAGTATATAATGTCAGAATGAGTTCTGATGTTGAACGATTTTCAATACTTCTCACATTTTAATGACATTAACAATTAGTTTAAAGGGATACTTGACCACATCCTTCATCTGCTCCCTGATCTTAGTTTGCATCACGACATAAATAAAAGTATTTGTGCAGCAACTCAGCTGTTGTAGCATGAACCCCAGTTGGTTTAATGCATTCGGTGGCGATATCGTATCATACCCAAAAACAAACATTTGGTACCATATTGAATGCAATGCAAACACTGCCCATAGCAATATGAAATTCCACGAGATAACAAACAATAAAATAATGGATTTCCTTCGACTCTCCATCTCTGGGTCTTTGGGACGGTCCCCAATGCTTTTCCCCCGGAGCCTCCTGCGAGCTCTGCTACTCACTAAAATGTTCCTGACAGTGAAAACATTGAGCAGCAGAATCAAAATAAATGGGAGAGCGGGGTTTAGAAGATGATGAATGGCTATCACTATTAACCAGAAGAAAGATCTCATAACAACACTTGGCATATAACAAAACCAGGGGAAATTCATAAATGGATAGTAATTTTTGAACACAAAATACCAGAATGTATTGCTTAAACAACACAGTACAATCACTGTTCCCAGAACCACAGCCGCTATTCTCTCAGTACAATATTTTCTCTTCAGTTTCTGGCAAGAAATGGCTACAAAACGATCAAAGGTGAAAGAGACAGTGGCCCAGACAGAACAGTCAGTAATGGCATAAAGCAAGACGGCGTGGATATTACACACACGGATGTAATTCATGAAACGAAAATGTTCCCGATAAACAATTGGAATGTGCCTGAATATCAGGTCGAGGAAAACAACCAGTAAATCCATCACTGCCATGGTCACCAGGTAGCGAGTGACACATTTGGAAAGACCACACTTTCCTCGATACAGGATCACCATCGTCATCAAGTTAGCTGTGAGGATGGGAAATAAAAAGAGAAATTATACGTCAGGCTGGGAACCAGCTTTAGGCAAATGTTTTATTCTACCCATTGATGTATTGAAATGATTATACCTGTAAGAACACAGGGGAAGGTCAGGGATCTGGTGGACGGCAGGAGAAGTTAAATGGCAAACGAATGATACTGAAATTGTTGAACTTACTGTTGATCATAATCCTCCAGTCCACCTTTGGCTGCGTGTCCTACAAATTGTGACATCTCCATGTACTCCCAGTTCCAACGCAGGGTCATCAACCAGAAACGTGATCTCTATTTGTATCTCCACAGATGCGGCTGGACCTGCTGATTATTTCCTGCATTTTCTGGTATTATTTCAGATTTGCAGATAATACAGCACTTAGCTCTCGTATAAAAAGACTGACAGAGAGATTCTCTGACCCGTGACAGTCAGCATGGTTTCAAAAGAGTACTTTGCACGCCTGGTGCCTGGATAAAGGATGTACAGAAAGCATGCAGTACTTTCTACAAGAGGAAGGGAATGAGGCAGATGTAATGATACACTTTGGTGCCAATGACACAGAGAGAGTAGGTATTGAAGTCCTAGGTCAGGAACTAGTTTGGAAGTTAAAGAGGAGGACCTCGAAGGCAAACATCACTGGCTTCCTCCCAGTCCCACGTATTAGTGAGAGTAGAAGTAGAAGTTTAGGTGTATCAATGCGAAGCTTGACGATGGTGCAGGAGGGAAGGCTTCAAACTCTGAGGTAATTAGGACCAGTAATGAGGTAGGAGTGGTGCAGTGGTTAGCACTGCAGCCTCACAGCTCCAGCGACCCGGGTTCAATTCTGGGTACTGCCTGGGTGGAGTTTGTAAGTTCTCCCTGTGTCTGCGTGGGTTTCCTCCGGGTGCTCCGGTTTCCTTCCACATGCCAAAGATTTGCAGGTTGATAGGTAAATTGGCCATTATAAATTGTCCCTAGTATAGGTAGGTGGTAGGGAAATATAGGGACAGGTGGGGATGTGGTACGAATATGGAATTTGTGTAGGATTAGTATAAATGGGTGGTTGATGGTCGGCACAGACTCGCTGGGCCGAAGGGCCTGTTTTAGTGCTGTATATCTTTAAAGAAAAAGGAGGCACCTAATCACAAGGGACAGGTTGCACCTCAACTGGAGTGGACCAACATCCTCGTGAGGAGATTCATTCATGTGATTGGGGACTGTTTAGACTAAATTGGCAGGGGATGGGCACTAACATGTAGACGTAGAAAGGAGGAATAAGGTGCCTATTGTGAGATTGTTGGACAGTAATATAGAAGAAAATGCTTCCGTCCTCGATGGGATTGGACTAAGAAGGACTATGAGGAATGTGAATCCAGGATTATGATGTAAGTTTGTAAACACCAAACAAAGAACAAAGAACAAAGATAATTACAGCACAGGAACAGGCCCTTCGGCCCTCCAAGCCTGCGCCGATCCTGATCCTCTCTCTAAACATGTCGCCTATTTTCTAAGCTTCCGTATCTCTTTTCTTCCTGCCCATTCATGTATCTGTCCAGATACATCTTAAAAGACTCCATCGTGCCCGCATCTACCACCTCCGCTGGCAATGCGTTCCAGGTGCCCACCACCCTCTGCGTAAAGAACTTTCCACGCATATCCCCCCTAAACTTTTCCCCTTTCACTTTGAACTCGTGTCCTCTAGTAATTGAAACCCCCACTCTGGGAAAAAGCTTCTTGCTATCCACCCTGTCTATACCTCTCATGTGGTAAATAAGGTTGGTCAATTACAAGCACAAAAAGCAGTTCGGGAATAAGACTGTGTGGCAAAAATGGAAACATAATTTCGAAATGGTGAGCACCAGGCGCTTAATATGCAAGGATATAAAGTGTTCAGAAAAGTTAGGGAAGGAGTGAAGGAGAGGTGGGATGGCAGCAGTGATTAGGGGAGTCATTGCAGTTTTGGAAAAGGAGGTTGTACTTGAGGGAGAAAGGACAGGCTTTATTTGGTTAGAATTAAGAAGCAACAAGTGTATGACCACACAAATAATGATACTCGATAGACGTCCAAATAGTGAGATTGAGATAGGATTAAATTTGCAGGAAAATCACAAAATGTGCAAAAATTATAGATGTTGATATGGGGGAATCAAATATCTATTAGGATAAATCAAGAGTGAAGGGTAAGGAGGCGGAGGAATTCCAGAGATGCGTTCAGGAGAGGTCCCTCCATTAGTATGTTCTCCACCCAACTAGAAAGGAGGCAATGTTAGATCTGGTGCTGCATAATGAGTGGGACAAGTGGACCAAGTGTCTTTGGGGGAGAACGTGGGTGAGAGTGATCATCACATGCAAGGATTTTGACCATTAATGCAGAAGTGCCGTGAACGAATTAAGGTAGAACGTCTGGAGTGGAAGAGGACAACGTTCAGTGAGATGAAAGGGATCTGACCAGGCTCAAATGGAACCAAAAACTAACAGGCAGACAAAGTGTTGTCTTTAACCAAGAGCGGCTTCAGCTATAATCTAGGCACATTCAAATAAGGCCAAGACGTTAGGAGACCAGCAACAAGGCTCCTTAAATGACGCGGGTGATAGAGATTATGATGAAACAATGAGTGAGAAGCAGGCCAAATACAATCAATTCAGAGGGAAGATGACGAGGAAGGTCAGACTGTCAAACAGGGAATATGAGAATAGAAAAGCAGAACAATCTTCTACCGGCGTGTAAATGGAGAGTTGGTAGTAAGAGGTAGATTGGAGCGCTTAAGGACAGGGAGACTAATATCTGCGTAGAGGCGCAGGGCCAGGCTAATTTATATAATGAGTACTTTGTATCAGTTTTCACTGAGGAAGTGGCATCTGACAAAACATCTGTCGAAGTAGAGAGGGTAGAGGCGTTGGATTGGGTCAAAATTAGGAGGTGGGAGGACTAAAACGGCAGTCTATTCATATAAGCCGCTCTTGGTTAAAGACAACACTTTGTCTGCCTGTTAGTTTTTGGTTCCATTTGAGCCTGGTCAGATCCCTTTCATCTCACTGAACGTTGTCCTCTTCCACTCCAGAGGTGTAGGAGGGAGGGCTTCCAGTTCTTGGATAATTGGACTGCATTCTGGGGAAGATGGGACCTGTTCAAACAGGACGGGCTGCATCTGAACCAGAGGGGCACCAATATCCTGGGAGAGAGGTTTGCTAGTACTGTTCGGGAGGGTTTAAACTAGTTTGGGAGGGGGATGGGAACCGGACTTGTAGTCCAGGGACCAGTGGGTCCACTCAGAAAGACAAAGAGTGTAGTGAGGTATTGGGGAAGGTAGCACTGTCGCAGAGGACAGATGGGCACGGAGAAGGGTTAAAGTGCGTATACTTCAACGCAAGAAGCATCAGGAATAAGGTGAGTGAATTGAAGGCGTGGATGGGCACTTGGGACTACGATGTTGTGGCCATCACTGAAACGTGGATAGGTGAGGGGGAGGAATGGTTCTTGGAGGTACCTGGTTATAGATGTTTTCATAAGATTAGGAATGGTGGTAAAAGAGGTGGGGGGGTGGCATTGTTAGTTAGAAATAGTGTAACAACTGCTGAAAGAATTTTCGAGGAGGATCTGCCGACTGAGGCACTGTGGGTTGAGGTCAGGAACAGGAAAGGAGCAGTCACCTTGATGGGAGTTTTCTATCGGCCCCCCAATAGCAGCAGGGAGGTGGAAGAGCAGATTGGGAAACAGATTTTGGAAAGGAGCAGAAGTCACAGGGTAGTAATTATGGGGGATTTCAACTTCCCAAATATTGATTGGCAACTCTTTAGATCGAATAGTTTGGATGGGGTAGTGTTTGTGCAGTATGTCCAGGAAGCTTTTCTGACTCAGTATGTAGACTGCCCGACCAGAGGGGAGGCAATATTGGATTTGGTACTAGGTAATGAACCAGGGCAAGTGATAGAGCTGTTGGTGGGCGAGCACTTTGGAGATAGTGATCACAATTCTGTAGCATTCACTGTGGTAATGGAGAGGGATAGGTATGTGCAACAGGGCAAGGTTTACAATTGGGGGAAGGGTAGATATGATGCTGTCAGGCAGGAACTGAGGAGCATAAGTTGGGAGCATATGCTGGCAGGGAAGGGCACGGTCGAAATGTGGAACTTTTTCAAGGAGCAGATAGTAGGGGCCATTGATAAGCATGTCCCTGTCAGACAGGGAAGGGATGGTCATGTGAGGGAACCGTGGTTGACAAGAGAGGTTGAGAGTCTTGTTAGGAAGAAGAAGGATGCGTATATAAGGTTGAGGAAAAAGGGCACAGGCATAGCTCTGGAGGGATACAAGATGGCCAGGAAGGATCTGAAGAAAGGGATTAGGAGAGCTAAGAGAGGGCATGAAAAATGCTTGGCGGGTAGGATAAAAGAAAACCCCAAGGCCTTTTACGCGTATGTCAGAAATATGAGGATGACTAGGGGGACCGTAGGTCCGGTCAAGGACAATAGCGGGAGACTGTGTGTTGAGCCGGAAGAGATAAGTGAGGTTTTGAATGAGTACTTCTCTTCGGTATTTACGAATGAGAAGGGGTGTATTACTGAAGAGGACGGTGTGAAACAGACTGGTAAGCTCGAGGAAGTGCTCGTTAGGAGGGAAGATGTGTTGGGGTTTTTGAATAACTTGAAGATAGACAAGTCTCCCGGGCCTGACGGGGTATATCCAAGGATGTTATGGGAAGCAAGGGATGAAATTGCAGAGCCGCTGGCAATGATCTTTTCATCTTCTCTGTTGACGGGGGTGGTACCAGGTGATTGGAGGGTGGCAAATGTTGTGCCCCTGTTCAAGAAAGGGAATAGGAACAACCCTGGGAATTACAGGCCAGTTAGTCTTACTTCGGTGGTAGGCAAGTTGATGGAAAAGGTGCTGAGGGATAGGATTTCTGAGCATCTGGAAAGACACTGCTTGATTCGGGACAGTCAGCACGGTTTTGTGAGGGGTAGGTCTTGCCTCACAAGCCTGATTGAATTCTTTGAGCAGGTGACCAAGCAAGTGGATGAGGGTAAACCAGTGGATGTGGTGTACATGGATTTTAGTAAGGCATTTGATAAGGTCCCCCATGGTAGACTTATGGAGAAAGTCAGGAGGCATGGGATAGTGGGGAATGTGGCCAGTTGGATTAAGAATTGGCTAACTGATAGAAGGCAGAGAGTGGTCTTAGATGGTAAATACTCAGCCTGGAGCCCAGTTACCAGTGGCGTGCCACAGGGATCAGTTCTGGGTCCTCTCCTGTTTGTGATTTTTATTAACGACTTGGATGAGGAAGTCGAAGGGTGGGTCAGTAAATTTGCAGATGATACAAAGGTTGGTGGAGTTGTGGATACCGAGGAGGGCTATTGTCGTCTGCAAAGGGACTTGGATAGGTTGCAGTGCTGGGCTGAAAAGTGGCAGATGGAGTTTAACCCTGAAAAGTGTGAGGTCGTCCATTTTGGAAGGACAAACACGAATGCAAAATACTGGGTTAACGGTAGGGTTCTTGGGCATGTGGAGGAGCAGAGAGTCCTTGGGGTCTATGTGCATAGATCGTTGAAAGTTGCAACTCAAGTGGATAGGGCTGTGAAGAAGGCATATGGGGTGTTAGCGTTCATTAGCAGAGGGATTGAATTTAAGAGCCGTGAGGTGATGATGCAGCTGTACAGGACCTTGGTAAGGCCTGATTTGGAGTACTGTGTGCAGTTCTGGTCGCCTCATTTTAGGAAGGATGTGGAAGCCTTGGAGAGGGTGCAGAGGAGATTTACCAGGATGTTGCCTGGAATGGAGAATAAGTCTTACGAGGAAAGGCTGAACATTCTAGGCCTCTTCTCATTAGAACGGAGAAGGATGAGGGGTGACATGATAGAGGTTTATAAGATGATCAGAGGAATAGATAGGGTAGACAGTCAGAAACTTTTTCCCCGGGTGGAGCAAAGCGTTACAAGGGGTCATAAATTTAAGGTGAAGGGTGGGAGATATAAGGGGGATGTCAGGGGAAGGTTCTTTACCCAGAGAGTGGTCGGGGCATGGAATGCCTTGCCTGGGGAAGTTGTTGAGTCAGAAACTTTAGGGACTTTCAAACGGCTTTTAGATAGGTATATGGATAAAGGAGAATGATGGGGTATAGATTAAATTGTCCTTGACAGAGGACAAAGGATCGGCACAACATCGTGGGCCGAAGGGCCTGTTCTGTGCTGTATTTTCTATGTTCTATGTTCTATGTTCTATGGTAGATACGTCACCTTGGCTGGATGGCTTGCATCCAAGGTTGACAAAGGAACTGGGGATGCAGAGAGCAGAAAGGCGTGCCATAACCATCCAATCTTCCTGGATGTGGAGGAGGTACCTGATGATTGGAGATTGGAAAATGTGACTATCTTATTCCAGAAAAGGTGCAGCGACAGTCGCAGCAACTACAGGCCAGTTCGGTTTAACGTTAGTGGTAAGTAAGTTATTGGAAACAATTATAAGGGAAGAAATCAACAGACAGTTGGAGATGATAGCCAGCGAGGATTTGTAAAAGACAGATGATGCTTGACTGACTTCAATGAATTTCTGTTGAAATACGAGAGAAGATTGATGAAGGGAATGTGGTTGATGTTGTTTTTATGGATTTTAAGGAAGCTTTTGAGAAGGTGCCATATGAAAGGCTGGTTCACAAAATTAAGGTTGTTGGAATAGGAGGCTCACTATCATGTTGGGTACAAATGTGACTCAAGAACAGGATAAAAGTGAGTTGTAGTAAAACGTTTCTGCTGAGACTGAAGGATGGTACACAGCGATGTTCCCCAAGGTCAGTGCGAGGAAAACTGTTTGTTTTTACTTTATATCAATGCCTTGGATCTTGGAATACAAAGTAGAATCTCAAAATTTGCCGATGACATCCAACGTAGAGGGATGGTGAACAGTGAGGATGATTTGAACAGCCTGCAACAGGGCATAGATTGGCTAGCAGAATGAGCAGACAGGTGGTGGGTGGAATTTAATACTGACAAGTGTGAGCATTTGCCGGAAAGAATAGGGAGATATATTTAATAGCAGAGTTCCAAAGAGTGTGCAGGAACAGAGGGACATGGCTTCGCATGTACCATGATCTTTGAAAGAGGACAGAAAGATTGAAAGAGAGGTCAGTAAAGTATACGGGATCATGAACTACATAAGTATGGCACTGATTACAAAAGGAAGGTATTTAGAAACTTTATAAAATCGATGGATAGGCCCCAACTGAAGTATTGCTTCCAGTTCTGGTCATCGCATTTCAGTAATGATGTGAGGGTTTTTTGGAGGGTGCAAACGAGATTTAACAGAATGTTTCTCGAGGTGAGGGAATTTTCATTGCAAGGGTAGGTTGTAAAAGCTGGGATAGTTCTCAGAACAAAAGAGTTTGAAAAGAGATTAAATAGCGGTATATAAGATTATGGAAGGCTTAGATAAGGGAAAACTGTTCCCAATAACTAATGGTGCAAGGACTAGGTGACACAAGTTGAACGTTTTGGCCTAAGATACAGGGGGAATCCAGTGAAGAAGTATTTAAACAGTTGGGTGTCATGACCTGGAAGTTGAAGTTTACTAGGGTGGTAGAAGCAGAGATGATCAATGTCTTTAAAAGGAAATACGATGACCACTTGAATAAAGTAAACTTGCAGAGCTACAGGGATCAAGTTGGTGGTGCTGGAACTGACTGGAAACATTCGTGGATTGCCGACATTGGCTCTATGGGCCGAATGGCCTCGCTGTGCCAACTGGAACAAGTGAGGATGTAACCATCACCCCTTGACATTCAATGGCATTCCGATCGCTGTATCCCCCATTATCAACATCCTGGGTGTTAACATTGAGCAGAAACTGAACTGGAATAGCAATATAAACACCGTAGCTACAAGGGCAGGTCAGAGGCCAGGAATCCTGCAACGAGCAACTCACCTCCTGACTCTCCAAAGCCTATCCACCATCTACAAGGTACATGTCAGAAGTGTGAATAAGCACATTCCACTTGCCTGCATGGGTGCAGCTCCAACAACACTCAAGAAGCTCGACACAGTGGCGCAGTGGTTAGCACTGCAGCCTCACAGCTCCAGGGACCCGGGTTCGATTCTGGGTACTGCCTGTGTGGAGTTTGCAAGTTCTCCCTGTGTTTGCGTGGGTTTCCTCCGGGTGCTCCGGTTTCCTCCCACAAGCCAAAAGACTTGCAGGTTGGTAGGTGAATTGACCATTATAAATTGTCACTAGTATAGCTAGGTGGTAGGGAAATATAGGGACAGGTGGGGATGTTTGGTAGGAATATGGGATTAGTGTAGGATGAGTATAAATGGGTGGTTGATGGTCGGCACGGACTCGGTGGGCCGAAGGGCCTGTTTCAGTGCTGTATCTCTAATCAAAAAAAAAACACCCAGGACAAAGCAGCCCACTTGATTGGCACCCCATTGACAAAACATTCACTCCCTCCATCACCGACGCACAGTGGCAGCAGTATGTACCATCTATAAGATGCACGACTGCAACGCACCGAGGCTTCTTAGACAGCGACCTTTACCAACTGTAAGGACAAGAGCAGCAAATGCATGGGAACACCACCACCTGCAAGTTCCCCTCCAAGCCACTGGCCATCCGGACTTCAATGCCACGGGGTCAAAATCATGGAGATCCCGACCTCACAGCACTATGGGTGCGCCTATCCCACATGGACTGCAGTGGTTCAAGAAGGCAGCCCATCAACACCTTCTCAGGGGCAATTAGGGATGGGAAAGAAATGCTGACCTAGCCAGCGACAGCCACATCCCATGAACCAATATCATCGAATGATTCTATGGCTCCTTGTCATGCTCTGCCTGGTAGGGTGGTGGATACCCATTCTATACTAGATTCTGGTAGGGAATTACTAAATATTTTAAGAAGATAATGTGCAAGGATATGCAGAAAGAGCTGGCCAGGAAGCCTGAGATCTTGTTCCTCTTCAAAATACCAAAACAAATGATTGTTGATGTTGGGAATCCGAAATAACAACAGAAATGTTGGAAATGCTCCGCAGGTCAGACAGTAATGTTGGAGATGAAAACAGGAAGAGTTAACGTTGCAGACCTGGCTGGCGTTTTATCAGAACTGGGAAAAAAATTCGACATTTAATAGCATTTAAGCAAGTGAAAGGAGAAAGCTGGATGAAGAAAAACAATGAAAGTCTGTGATGGGGTGGATGATGGGAAAAATTTAATGGCTGAATGTTGCGCAGTACATCGTCAAAGACAGTGGTAATGGTACAAGTAAAGAAACAGACAATGTGTCTCGATTAGCTCCCACAACCTGAACAATCCACTTCTACCTCCTTCCCAAAATCCACAACCTGGAGTGTCCTGGCAGGCCCATCGCTACATCCAGTTCTGGTTCCACTGAATTTATTTCTTCCTCTTTCCATTTACTCAACCGCACAACATTTGCATTGCTGAGTGTAAAATGAGCCCCTTGGACTTTGGAGCGGAACCACAGTGGATTCCGATGCCACAGCAAGAGATCCAGCAGCTTTAAGGATTTAAGAGCATAACTGCAGACAAAAAAAAGTCACAGCATCCGTTATCTATGTGAAGAATGTTTGCGAAGGAGAGATAGTTGCAGGCACTTCTGTCTTTAATGATAAAAATGCAATACCACAAAGTTTGAGAATAAGAAATTGGAATCGATGAACAAAAGTAAATTGATCCGAGTGGTTATTTAAAGCACGCAAAGGGAAGTATATTTGACATTTAATGGATAATCAGATTTTGAGGAAACTAAAAGCAAAAACTGTCTAGATTGTTCCTAAGTATAAACAAAAATCAAAATTTCTTTTGGGGAGATATTAAAATGAACATTAATGAAACCTATCACTCCAGCAACAGTGTTATTTGAACTAGAATAATTCGGGATGTCGAAAATCCAGTGTAATTTAGCAATTTACTTTTAAGAAATTAAAATATTATCTAAAATAGAAGGGAAAAAAAGACAAACAAATAAAATATAGTAACGCCTGGAATCAAATGGGATTGTTTGATTTCTGTTTGAAAGAATTAGGAACATTGGGCTGTAAAGTTTTCCCAGGGCTCAAAATGAGGTAGAATTATAATGAATGGAATTTGACAATGAGATCATGATCATGCAGGGGAGGTAAGCAAAGATCTCAGACAGGCACCAACGGTTCCTCCCGCCCGGCCCCCGACATTTTGATCTTTTGATAAGATCACCTGAGAGTTGACAATGTGTGCCATGACATTGCAATAGCGATGGAAGTGTGCAGGTGGAATCTGTTACACGTAGAGCAACTCATATGCAAAATGCATGGTGAAATGCACTGAAGAACGGGTCTCAAACATGTTTCCCGACTTGACAAACAGAATGGCATGACTGATTAATGCAGCCAGTAGAGTGAGACAACAATTTACTTCACCAAGGTATTGGCACCTACTCCATAGAGAAAATAACTTGACAATAATCAGGATAAATTAAACATATTAGTAATGATAGGAAGCGCGATGAAATTGCTAGGGGATGTTGTAGCAAGTACGGAGGAGGTAGGGACTGCAAGAGAAAGGGATCAATGATTTGTGAGAGGAGTATGCAGGAAACTGCATGAGCAAAGACAGAATGTTAGAGATCAGCAAACAATACACGATATGGAAACAAACAAGAAAAATAAACAGGCGAAGGTGCATAGTGTTGGCGATAGGGTAATGGTAAAAGTAAATTCCGAGAGGTCAGGGTTTGTGCTTAAATGGATTGTGCTTAAATGGATAGGGCCCTACGAGGTAATAATGACCAGCGATACTTCTGCTAGTGTGGAATTTAGAGGGGAGGGATGCTGGGAACACTGGACACAACTGAAACATATAACTGAATGATTTTGTCTTGCAGAATTAATCACAGCTGACCAGTGACGACTAGAAAGGCCCATTATATCTTAAAGAATCTGTTCACAATGCTCTTGTTCCGAAAACTGGGAATCAGCTCAGGTTCAAACCGCCAGGCGATGACTGGATTATATCACAACAGCTCAACTGCAGGATGCAAGGGGAAATCAAATACCCTGGAGCTTAGCATAAGACAGACAACACGTTTCCACTGTAATGTGGGAGGATTGATTTTTGTCCCCTTCAACAGGGCAACAGTCTAGTCATCTTCTCCAAGGGCAATCTCTCCATGAGATATGTCATTTTCCACCAGTGGGGCTGTATCACATTTCTAAATTTAACAGTTGCCTGAACACATAAGCCAGAAGAGGACTATGAGCTTTGATAGCAGGACTGCCCCAAGGATGGTCGGCCCGCTAGTATTTGTTGGTCTCTACTGCAAGACTGTGTAAGGATTAGATGCAGAAAAGGATCAGGTAGCCTCTCCTTTAAGCCAGAGCATAAGGACAATTGTTTCTTACAATGCGATGGACATGGGTCAAGGCGAGTTCGCTCGAAGCCGCCTCAGCCCACAAAACCACTAAGGACACAATTGACGGATACCTCTTGCTCTTCGTTGAGGCCAGGGCCAGAGAGCGAACTAGTGATGATAAAACAAGTAAAATCTTGTATGATAATCTACACCATGAGCTGGTACCCACTGTCATAAACACCTCTGGCATTAAATTGCCACAGTGGTGGAGATCCAAGCATTGTATGGGGCTTTGGTAAGAAGAACTAGTAAGACAGGCATCATGGTTTTGTGCAGGGGGGCGGTCAAGGGATCTACCCCCTGTTCAGCTGCAGTACCAGTAAAAATTTAGCCTGATGAATGATGCCGCCATGGTATTTAACACTGGAACTTCAGTGGTAACTTCAATCTATCTAGCCATGGTGGACCGAAAGGTCCGGACATTAAGCGCCCAATTTTACAACATCCTAACACAGGGACAAAGAATCGAAAGTGGACAGCTCGCTGCGGAAAAATCCCTGACATGGACCGTTCAGGATTTGGTTGCTGTCCTTGAGAGTCACGCATGGACCATGAATGAACTAATTGGCAAAGGGTGTATCATTTCAGAGGACGCGGCTGGGAATGATTGTCTGCAATACTTGGCTGCTTGAGCAGACATGGGAAAACCTGAGACAACTCCATGAGGGTGAAGTTCCACTGTGGATATCCAGTATACACTTGTCTAAATTGTCCTGATATCAGAACCAACACCTGACTGGTTGGAACCTCAGAGGTTTAACATGTTTTTATAGAGCTGATGAACAATGTATTGTTAATAATAACCTATTGATAGGTGTGGTCTTGGTGATCCCAGTTATACCAGTCAACACCTGGAGATACGTTATTCCAAGTAGAACATACTGGGGTTATTAGGGGAGATTATTATGTAAGATATCATCATATTCTGCTGTATGCTGTAGAGATAGTGGGGGAAATGATAGGTACTGCCACAGATGGATGTACTGTAGCAGCCTCTGCCATTGTGTGTCCATATCCAATATATATGACCAAAGAGGCAACATGTAAATTTGATGCAGTTGTTAAGTGTACACTGGAAGCTATATGGTCAGCAATGGAACCGACCCACGTTGCCTAAGTGGGAAAAGGAAGATCTTGTCTGACCATGACACAACGAGAGTATTAGTATGGACAAAACCAATCCAGTTCAATAATGAATCACACAGTGTGCCTACACCCACAGGTACCAGTGAGGATGGGAAAGGTGGAGCTGGTAGAGAAATAAAAAAGTGAGCCAGTCAACTTGCAGGTAACTGAGAGTATAAAGGAAAACCTCGCGCAGTACGTGAGGCAGTTCTCATATTTTATCTCGCCACTGCCCACTCACCGCACAGCCATCCGTGACAGATTACAGCAGGTACATAGGGTGTATTATACGTTACAACAACAAAGTAGAGCATTGGAACAGGAGGTCGAACAGATCGATGATACCACATGGTGGGAGCATTAATGGAACTGGGGTTCGAATGTACAGCTAAACCCCTGGTCGAGGATCAACTCTCACATCTTCGTCATTGTCCAAGCAGTGGTGGTTATTATATATGACGTGCCGAAATTAAAGGGTCAGGGGGGCACACAATGACAGGCCATCTGTATGGGGACATGAGAACGTGGGGGCTAAACAGGTTGTCTGTTAGCCATGACTGCAGTGAAGACCCATGAATATGATGTAGCCAATTGTCTTTGCAACTCAAACTCGATACTTGGCCAGTATCAATGAGTGGCAGAGAGCAATGAGAGCTGAGCACCTCACTGTTCAGGTCTGTTGGCCATCTTCGGCAAGGCCAAGCGCCAAAATGAAGTACTGAAGCGGTTAAGCAGAATTAATCAATGTATTAGAAAAGCAGCTCAGCAGAATATAATTAAGACAGGGTGAGAAAAGAAACAGACACGCTGTTAGGACAAATTGCTGGGTTCGGGAATGAAGGTTGAAAGCTGGGATCGCTGCAGGCTTCACAATATGGAATGTTTGACTAATGTGAAACAAAGGGTTAATGGACTCAGGCTGGATACATCTGGAGTGGGCACTGATAAAGACTAGTTCGGTGCATTCATTAAAGTTCACGATCAATCTTTCATTGTTTGACCATACTGCGTGAGAAACCCATGCAAATATTTTTATTTATTTATTTCGAGATACAGCACTGAAACAGGCCTTTCGGCCCACTGAGTCTGTGCCGACCAACAACCACCCATCCATACTAATCCTACATTAACCCCATATTCTCTACCGCATCCCCACCATTCTCCTACCACCTACCTACACTAGGGGAAATTGATAACAGCCAATTTACCTATCAATCTGCAAGTCTTTAGAGGTGGGAGGAAACCGGAGCACCCAGCGGAAACCCACGCAGACACAGGGAGAACTTGCAAACTCCGCACAGGCAGCACACAGAATTGAACTGGAGCTGTGAGGCTGCGGTGCTAACCACTGCACCAATGTGCCGCCCGTGTGTAAATCACAGCACTATCTCGGGACTGCTCGAGGTGGACGCTCCTTGCATATGCTCGAATAAATGATCAAAACCTGTACCTGAGTCACTTCCTGTGGTGATTGAGTTGCCCCACAGCAATGTAATTGACCATCTCAGCCTCTATCACTCTGGCAGACAGTGAGTTCCAGGTCATTGTCACTCGCCACATAAGGAAATGTACTTCCTCCCATCTGCCTGTATCTGTTACCCAAAACCATAATTCTGTCTCCCCTAGTCATTGTAACATCAGGAAATGGGAGCAGCTTTGGGGCGGCACAGTGGCGCAGTGGTTAGCACTGCAGCCTCACAGCTCCAGGGACCTGAGTTCGATTCTGGGTACTGCCTGTGTGGAGTTTGCAAGTTCTCCCTGTGTCTGCGTGGGTTTTCTCCGGGTGCTCCGGTTTCCTCCCACAAGCCAAAAGACTTGCAGGTTGATAGGTAAATTGGCCATTATAAATTGTCACTAGTATAGGTAGGTGGTAGGGAAATATAGGGACAGGTGGGGATGTTTGGTAGGAATATGGGATTAGTGTAGGATTAGTATAAATGGGTGGTTGATGGTCGGCACAGACTCGGTGGGCCGAAGGGCCTGTTTCAGTGCTGTATCTCTAATCTAATCTAATCTAATCTTTACTTTGCCTACTTTATCTAAAGCTACCAGAATCGTGTATAACTCTATCAAATCTCCCCTCAAACTCCTTTGTTCCAAAGAGAATAACCCCGACTTCTCTGTTCTAACTATACAGTTAAAATACCTCAACCCTGGAACCCTTCAGTTAGATCTCCTCTGCACCTTTTGAAATACCCTTACATCTTCCTAAAGTGTGCTGTTACGAATTGGATGCAATACTCGTGTTGCAGCCGAACCAGTGTTTTATAAAGTTTCTGCATAACTTTCCTGGTTTTGTATCAATACTTATCTATGAAACCCAAAGTCCCAGATATTTTCTGAATTTCTCCTTCAAAAACTCCTGCCATCTTCAAAGATCAACGTATAGGAAGTCTCTCTGCCCCTGAATGCATTCTTCAGGATTGCCAGGGACTCCAGCATCAGCAAAAATGAGGGAGCAAATTACCTCTGCAGTAATAAAGTTAACAATGATTTATAGCACTAATAGCTGCATATACTTAACAAGAATACCAACTGCAACAAAGTGAGAGAATAAATGGCAAGAGCAGTAACACAGTTAAAACATATTTAGAGAATTAATAGCTGAAATGAGAGACTTACCAGGGATACCGACAATAGCAAGGATGGGATAGTAAATGTGTTGAATCAGTCTCAGTGCGTAATAGATCCGTGCAGCTAATGGATGCACATCATTATCTGCAGTAAGCAGGTGAAACCAATTTAATAAATCCCTGCCTACTGTTGTTCCATTCCAATCTATGGTTCTCAGATTCTGTACCATCATTGTAACATTCCAATCCATTGTTTTGAAATTCCAGTCTATCCTCTCCCTCTCTCTGGAGCCACAATCCCTGTTAGTGCCAGAGGTGATGTTCACGCTGATAAATTGAAATGTGTATCCTTATTAATAGAAGTGGGAAATCCTCCAGTGACACAATGAATTGTCCGTGGAGATTGACATTAATTGCAGTCACTGAACAAACAGGTTTAGTTAACCCCTTTCAATTCAAAACCTTTTCTTTAATTCTATAAAGTAGAAATTTTATGCAATATGGTTGGGATGTATGAAGGTTGCAGAGGGAAAGAATGGTGGAAATTGCAGTGGCACTGGTGATAATCTTTCAATCGCCTTTGGCAATGGAAGGGGTACGAGAAGGCAGTGACGTACCAATGTTAAACCCTTTTTAGAAAAAAAAACTGGAATAGATAAACCCCATAACTAGGATAAATGGGTCTTTTTCTGAATGGCAGGCAGTGACTGGTGGGGTATTGCAGGGATCCGTCCTAGAACCCCAGCTATTCACAATATTCATTAATAATTTAGACACAGGAACTAAATGTAATATCTCCAAATTTGCAGATGATACAAAAACTGGGTGCGAGGATGAGTTGTGAGCAGGGTGCAGAGAGGCTTCAGGGTGATTTGGACAAGTTGAGTGAGTGGGCTAATGCATGGCAGATGCAGTATAATGTGGATAAATGTGCGGTTATCCACTTTGCTGGAAAAAACAGGAAGGCAGATTATTATCTAAACGTCTATAAAGTGAGAGAGGGGAATATGCAGCGAGACCTGGGTGTTCTCGTACACCAGTCGCTGAAGGTAAGCATGCAGGTGCAACAGGCGGTAAAAAAATGCTAATGGTATGTTGGCCTTCATAACGAGAGGATTCGAGTACAGGAGCAGGGATTTCTTGCTGCAATTATGTGGCCTTGGTGAGGCCACAACTGGAATATTGTGTGAAGTTGTGGTTTCCTTATTTGAGGAAGGATGTTCTATCTATCGAGCGAGTGCAGTGGAGGTTTACCAGACTGATTCCTGGGATGGTGGGACTGACGTATGAGGAGAGATTGAGTCGGTTAGGATTATATTCGCTGGAGTTCAGAAGAGTGAGGGGGGATCTCATAGAAACCTATAAAATTCTAACAGGACTTGATAGGGTAGATACCGGAAGGATGTTGCTGATGGTGTTCGAGTACCGAACCAGGAGTCATCGTCTAAGGATTCGGGGTAAACCTTTCAGGACTGAGATGAAGAGAAATTTCTTCACCCAGAGAGTGGTGGGCCTGGTGAGAGTGGACAGTAACTGCAGTGAGACAGGGACACCAGCAGATGGAGATGGTGAGAGGGGACAGTAACTGCAGTGAGACAGGGACACCAGCAGATGGAGATGGTGAGAGGGGACAGTGACTGCAGTGAGACAGGGACACCAGCAGAAGGAGATGGTGAGGGTGGACAGTAACTGCAGTGAGACAGGGACACCAGCAGATGGAGATGGTGAGAGGGGCCAGTAACTGCAGTAAAACAGGGACAACAGCAGATGGAGATGATGAGAGGAGACAGTAACTGCAGTGAGACAGGGACACCAGCGGATGGAGATGGTGAGAGGGGACAGTAACTGCAATGAGACAGGGATACCAGCAGATGGAAATGTTCAGAGGGGACAGTAACTGCAGCGAGACAGGGACACCAGCAGATGGAGATGGTGAGGGGGGACAGTAACTGCAATGAGACAGGGATACCACCAGCAGATGGAGATGGTGAGAGGGGCCAGTAACTGCAGTAAAACAGGGACAACAGCAGATGGAGATGGTGAGAGGAGACAGTAACTGCAATGAGACAGGGATACCAGCAGATGGAGATGGTGAGAGGGGACAGTAACTGTAGTGAGACAGGGACACCAGCAGATGGAGTTGCTGAGCTATTGCTGATGGGAGATTCTGTGTGACTGAGAGTTTGAAAGTTTCCAGAAGTTTGAGGAGTTTACTTTCTTTAAACTTGAGATGCTGAATGAAATAATTTCAGTACAATTGTTGTTAAATGGCTATTGTCCTACTATGTAAACACTGGGAACATTAAACTGGTTCCAATTCGGAAAATTATTTTGAATGTATAACGATAATGCATAAATAAAACAACAGCATCAAATAAAACTCAACAATCATTTACAAATAAAAACTCTCAATAAGTTGTGTTGAATTCTTCATCACTAACGTTATGACATCTCTCTCACTCTCACTTCTCTCTCTATGCTGGTATCTTCTCTACTATAACTCAGAGTAATTGAAGTTTTGATCCGATTGTCTTTTGAAAGTTAATATTGAATCTGCTTTCAGAAACCTGTCAGACAGTGAATTCCAGACCAGAACAACTCCTTGATTATTTGTTTCTCCCCTCTGCTAGTGTAAACAGTCTCTCCTCACATCTCCAAACTGCGGGGAAGATTTTGAATACAATTAATTTCTGCAGGACAGCAGCTGCAGAGGAGCTGAACCTCCTGAATGTGGAAAAGTGATGAACAAAAATCATCTCTGAATCCCCCAGGAGAACAGAGGAAAGAAACAGTCTGGAAGCAAATGGAAACAAGTGACACTTTATTACAGCAGCAAAAACTCTTTGTCAGAATGTGGAGGTCGTTATCGCTGAGCTTTATGTAAACTGGAGGTGAAAAGTGGAAGATCTTTAATACAATTTGTGTTCAATGTCCGTTTCCCAGCTTTATAAACCCTTGTAACATTAAAGTGCTAAATACTAAGAAGGTTTTTTGGATTGAACACAGGCTAATGCATAAATACAGCAGCAGCAAATAAAGTACAAAGAATCACTGAGAAATATAAGTGTAAATATAGGTGAGAATTGTTGTGTGAAATGTTAAAGTTCTCTTGGCTGCATCATTAACCTGCCTCTAGTTTCAGTCTTTGTCACACAGTGGAATTGAAAATCTGAATAAAAGCTGCCTGTTTATACTGCAGTTAAACCGGCCTCTCCAGCAAAAACTCTTTGTCACAATTTCAAGGTAACTGCAATGAGTCATTTTCTGAACTTTCTGTTAACTGGAGGTGAATAGTGAAAGAGATTTAATACAATTAGTGTTAAATGCTCATTATCCAAACCGACCCTCCAGGTTTTAAATTACAGCAGCTTTTCTGCCCTGTTAATGAGGTTTTTGGGGAAGGGAGAAAGAGAGAGAGACAGACAGGTTTCTGTGTGGAATTGTCCATTTGGGATATGGCTGGAATATCCCTCTCTCCCCCACTCCCTGTTTACACAGAGACTCACCTTGGACTGTCCCACACCTGGGAGGCAGTGTCCAGATAGAGGAAGCTGAGAGCTGATTGGGTGAGCTGCATTTTGGGTGGACTGTCTGTTTTGAGTGACAGGTTCTGGGATATATTAGGACATCAGCCTCCATTCTTTCTTTCCATGCGGCAGGTTTGTGAAGGTGAGTCTCTATGTCCAGGTGAATTGCAAGCTGATTACAGTGTGTGTGTGTGTGTGAGAGAGAGTCCAGTCTGAATCCCCCACTCTCTGTCCCAGTCCTGACCCTTTCTCCAATTACCGCCCCAATCTCCCTCTCCAGGATCTTTTCCACATGGACGAGCTGATGGAGGGAACGTGTTAGAGTCCAACGATGGAGGCAGACCGTGTGGGATGGTGAGTATCACATCTTTATTGTCTCTCTCTGCCTTTCTCCCTCCTCCTCACTCAATCTCTCTCTCTCAATCTCTCTGTATTTCTCTCTTTCTCTCTGTTTTTTTCTGTTTTTTTCTCTTTTTCTCTCTCTTTTTCTCGGTTTTTTCTCTCTCTGTTGTTTCTCTCTCTCTCTCTCTGTTTTTTTCCTCTCTCTCTCTCTCTCTGTTTTTTTCCTCTCTCTCTCTCTCTGTGGTTTTTTTCCTCTCTCTCTCTCTGTGGTTTTTTCCTCTCCCTCTCACTCTGTGTTTTTTTCCTCTCTCTCTCTCACTCTGTTTTTTTCCTCTCTCTCTCTCTCTCTCACTCTGTGTTTTTTTCCTCTCTCTCTCTCTCTGTTTTTTTCCTCTCTCTCTCTGTGGTTTTTTTCCTCTCTCTCTCACTCTGTTTTTTTTCCTCTCTCTCTCACTCTGTTTTTTTCCTCTCTCTCTCTCTCTGTGGTTTTTTTCCTCTCTCTCTCTCTCTCTCTCTGTGTTTTTTTCCTCTCTCTCTCTCACTCTGTATTTTTTTCCTCTCTCTCACTCTCTTTTTCTGTGTTTTTCTCTGTGTGTGTGACAGACTCCCCCCTCTAAATTCCCCTCAGGAACAGACTCTCCTTCTAAATGGAGGGAACGTGTTAGAGTCCAACGATATGTGGGATGGTGTGTATCACATCTTTATTGTCTCTCTCTGCCTTTCTCCCTCCTGCTGACTCAATCTCTCTCTCTCAATCTCTCTGTGTTTTTCTCTCTCTCTCTCTCCTTTTCTCTCTGTTTTTTCTCCTTTTTCTCTGTTTTTTCTCTCTTTTTCCCTGTTGTTTTCTTTCTCTTTTTTTCTCTGTTTTTTTCTCTCTCTTCTCTGTTCTTTTCTCTCTCTGTTCTTTTCTCTCTCTTCTTTTCTCTCTCTCTTCTTTTCTCTCTGTTCTTTTCTCTCTGTTCTTTTCTCTCTGTTCTTTTCTCTCTGTTTTTTCTCTCTGTTTTTTTTCTCTCTCCCTTTTTCTCTGTTTTTTTCTCTCTCTCCCTTTTTCTCTGTTTTTCTCTCTCTCCCTTTTTCTCTGTTTTTCTCTCTCTCCCTTTTTCTCTGTTTTTCTCTCTCTTTTTGTGTGTTTTTTTCTCTTTTTCTTGGTTTTTCTCTCTCTCTTTTTCTTTCTTTCCCCCCCCCCTCTAAATACCCCCCGGGAACAGACACCCCCCTCTAAAAATACCGCCCGGGAACTGACCTCCCCCTCTAAAAATAGCCCGGGAACAGACCCCCGTCCCCCCCTCTAAATACTCCCCGGGATCAGACCTCCCCCTCTAAAAATACACCCCCGGGGAACAGACCCCCCCCTCTAAATACCCCCCCGGAACAGACCTCCCCATCTAAATACCCCCCCCCCCGGGAACAGACCTCCCCCTCTAAATACCTCCCCAGGAACAGATCTCCCCCTCTAAATACCCCCCGGGAACAGACTTGCCCCTCTAAAAATACCCCGGGAACAGACCTCCCCCTCTACATTCCTCCCGGGTACAGACTCCCCCCTCTAAATACCCCACCCCTTGTGCGAACAGTCTCCCATCTAAATACTCCACCCCATTCAGCCCTTTGATCCTGTCCCACCCCATGTTAGATCATGACTGATCTGTCCCTTACCCCATCGGGCCACAAGGTGACAGGCAGAGACAGTCGGGGAGCAGATACACACAGAGGCAAAGAAACGCTGGGCTGGACTCGGACTTGGTGCCAATGGTGCAAACCAGGGTGGAGTGGAGGAGGGTGGTTGTGAATCGGCTGTCCGTTCAGCATCTCTCACCTGTTTTTATCTCAATGAGGCCAGTTCCAATGATCTTAACCAGCGCAAAATCCCAAAAAGACAGAAAATGGAATGGTTGCTGCCTAGTTCATCAACCACAATTTGTGGAACCTGGATTGTCTGCTCCTTGCAAGAAGAACAAACCACATGTCCCGGCCGCAACTGTTGGCAGTGTTAAGGGGGAGCACAGAGCAGGAAATACCCAGCATTCACCCCACCCGCTCCTCATCTCACCCGTTCAACATATCCTTCTATTCCTTTCTGCCACGTGTGTTTATCCAGCTTCCCCCAAAATACATCTACACCATTTACTTCAACCACTGCCCGCGCTATTGAGTCCGAAATTCTCAACATTCACTGGGTAAGGAAGCTTCTCCTGAATTCCATTCAACCCCCTCGAGTCGGAGAGATGATCGGTTCATTCTGCACCAACCCCAAACTCTCTATAATGGTAGGTCCAGCGAGTCTGCTCTGCAAAGTAAATGACGGGGTGATACTGAATGAATCTACCGGTGACCAAACAGATTGAGAGCTAGTGTGTTAGTGAGAGGAGTTACGGGCCTGGAATAAACCCTCCAGCTTCGATACGAAAATAAAGTAAAATATTCTGTCGCTGAATGAGTTTTGGTTTATTGATTGCTCACCAGAATTCTCTCATTCATTTTTTCCATTCCGTGTGTTAACCGTTGCTTACTTGGGGCTGTGAGGTGTGTACTGAGCCCCGCATGCACAGAGCAGGAAGATCCCAGGCTTCATCCCGCCAGCCTATATTGAGTTATCCGATCTCGCCGTGTGAGGTACTGACTGATCCGCTCCTCTTCCTGTGTAACAAGCTCAAGGGGGTTGAATGACCTCCTGCTGTTGCTATTTAACAGGCGAGAGAGGGCTGAATGGCCTTTTCCAGTTCCAATGGGGTGCTGAGGGATTGTATCTACACACTTTAAATGTATATATGCGTGTGAGTGTTGCATGTGCAGCTCCTGCAAACCTCCATATCGCTGCAATTGTCTCCAGCACCTACAGCCCCCCTATCTGAGTATCCTCATCCAGCCCCTACAACCCTCCATATCTCTGTAAACTCTTCCAGCTCCTACAAGCATCCCTATCGATGCAACACCCTGCAGCCCAACAAACCTCCAAATCACTGCAACCTCCTCAATCTCCGACAACCCTCCCAGTCTATGTGACCTCCTGCAGCTCCTACAACCCACCATATCTCTTTAACCTCTTTTAGACCCTATAACCCTCCGATATATATAGCCACCTGCAGCTCAAACATCCCTATCTATTTTACCTCCTGAAGCCCCTACAACTCTCGGTAACTTACTCCAGGTCCTACAACCCTCCCCATCTATGAAATACCCTGCAACCGTCCATGTTTCTGTAAACTTCTCCAGCTCCTACAACCGTCCCAATCTCTGATACCTCCTGCATCTCCTGCAACTTACCATAACTCTCTATCCTCCTCCAGTCCCTATAATCCTCCATACATTTGTAACCCCCTCGAGCTCCAACAACTATCACATGTACGTAACCTCATGCAGCCGCTACAACCCTCCATGAATCGATAATCTTCTCCAGCTGCTACAGCCTCTCTATCTGTTTTACTCTCTGGAGCCCGACAACTCTCCATATCTCTGTAAAGTCCTCCAGCCCCTACAACCCTCCCAATCTCAGTGACCTCCTGCAGCTTCTGCAACCCTGGATATCTCTCAGACCCCATCCAGCGCCAACAACGCTCCATATTTCCTAACCCACTAGAGCACTGACAACCCTCCCTGTCTATGTAACCCCCTGCAACTCCTACAGACCTCCATATCTCTGTAACCTCCTCCAGCTCCGACAACCCTCCCAATCTATGTAATCCGCTGCAGCCCTGACAAAACTCCACATTATTGCAACCTCCCCCTTCTCTTACAACCCTCCCTATCTATGAGACCTCCTGCCGCTCATATAACCCTGTATATCTCCGTAATCTCATCTGGCCTCTACAACTCTCCATATATATGCAACCTCCTCCAGCTCCTACAACTCTCCCAATCTATGGGACCTCCCGCAGATTCTGCCACCCTCCATATCTCTGTAACATCCTCCAGTCCCTATAACACCCCATTTAAATGTAAACGCCGAAAACCATCCCGATGAATGTATCCACGTGCAGCCCGTAGGACCCTCCAAATCACAGCAACCTCCACCAGCTCCCACGACACTCCCTATCTATGTAAAATCCTGAAGCCCCTACAGTCCTCCATACCTCCTCCAGCTCCTACAACCCTCTCTACCTCTGTAACCTCCTCCAGCCTTTATAATCCTCCAAATATATGTAACCCCCTGCAGCCTTACAAGCGTCCATATCTCTGTAACCTCTTGCTGCTCCGACAACATTCCCTATCTATGTAACTCCCCACAGCCCCTGCAACCCTCTATATCTATGCAACCTTCTCCAGCTCCTACAACCCGCCCCAATCTCTGTGACCTGCTGCAGCTCCAAAGCCCCTCCATAACTCTTCAGCCTTCTCAAGACCCTATAACCATCCATATATATCTAAACCCCTGCAGCCCCTACAAACCTCCATATCAATGCAACCTCCTCCATCTCCTACAGCACTCCCAATCTACAGGACCTCCTGCAGCTGTACAATGCTCCATGTATCTATAACATCCACCAGCCCCAATAATCCTCCATTTAGATCTCACCACCTCCAGCTCCTACGAACATCCCTAGCTATTCAACCTCCTGCAGCCCCCACGACCATCCATATCTCTGTAACTTTCTCCCACTCCTACAACTCACCCTGTCTTTGGACCCCCCTGCAGCCCCGACAATCCTTTGTATCGCTGGAATGTCGTCCAGCTCCGACAACTCTCCTTATCTCTATAACCACCTCCAGATTCTACAAACATCCCTAACTATGTAACCCCCTGCAGCCCCTACAATCCTCCGTATCTCTGTAAGGCCCTCCAGCTCCTGCAACCCTCCCAATCTTTGGAACCCCCTGCAGCCCCGACAATCCTCCATATCTCTGTAATGCCCTCCAGCTCCTATAAACCTCCCCATCTATGTAACCCTCTGCAACCCCTGCAGCCCTCCATAACAAGGCAAACCTCTCCAGCTTTGAGAGCACCGCACCATCCCTCCCCACAAACATTGTGACCACCTGCAGCTCCTACAACACTCCATAACCCTGGAACCTCCTCCAACCCCATAACCCTCCCTATCTCTTTAACTTCCTCCAGTCCATACAAACCTCCAGATATCTCTAATCTCATCCAGCCCCTATAACACTCCATACACATGTAACCTCTCCAGATCTACAACCCTCCCTATCTATGCACTCCAGCAGCCCCTACAGCCCTCCTTATCTCTGTAACCTACTCCAGCTCCTACAACCCTCGCTGTTTATGTAAGCCCTGCAACCTCTGGATCCCTCCATTTCTCTCTTATCTCCTCCATCTCCTGTAACCCTCTGCAGCCCCAACAATGTTTCATATCACGGCAACCTTCTCCCGCTTATAAAACCCTCCTACTTTAAGGGATTTCCTGTAGCTCATAAGAGCCTCCACATCTCTGGAACCGCAACTAGCCTCTATAATCGTCCATATATATGTAAACCCCTGAACCCCTACAATCATCCAAATCACTGTGACCTCCTCCACTTCCTAAAACCCTCGCTATCTATGCCACCCCTGCGGCCCTTCAACCATCCATATCTCTGTAATTTCCTCCAGCTCCTATAACCCTCCCTATCTATGCAATACCCTGCAGCCCCTGCTGCCGTCCATATCTCTGAAACCTTCTCCAGCTACAACAACCCGCCATCTATGCGGCCTCCTTCAGTCCCTATAACCCTCCATTTCTCTGCAACTTCCTCCAGCTCCTGCAACCCTCCTTATCCAATTTTAGACCCTGCAGCCCCTAGAACCTTCCATATTTCTGCAGCCTTCTCCAGCTCCTACAACCCCAGTATCTGTATGACATCTGCAGCTCCTACAACCTTCGATAGCCTTGTAACCTGTTGCAGCCATTATAACCCTCCCTATCGTTTAAACTTCATCCAGACCCTACAACCATCCATATTTCTCTAAGCTCATCCGGTCCCTATAATTCCACATATACATGTAATCTCCTCCTGCCCCTACAACCCTCCGATCTATATAGCCACTTCAGCACCTGCAACCCTCCCTATTTATGCAAACCCCAGCAATCCCCAGAACCCTCCACATCTCCGTTCTCTTCTCCATCTGCGATAACCCTCCCAATCTATGTACCACTCTGCAGCCCCTACAAACTTCAATATCACTGCAAGCTCCTCCAGCTCCTACAACCCTCCCACTCTAAAGGACCTCCTGCAGCTCATACAACCATATATATCTAACCTCATCCAGCCCCAATAACATTCCATATCTGTGTAAAAGCCTGCACTCCTACAACAGTCCAAATCTCTGTAATCTCCTCCAGCTCCTACAACCCTCCAATCTATGTGCCACCTGCAGCCCCTGCAGCCCTCCATATCTCTGAAACGTTCTCCAGCTCCTGAAACACCGCCCATCTATTTGACATCCAGCAGATCCTACAACACTCCCTATCTATGTAATACACTGCAGCCCCATAACTGTCCATGTCTCTGTAACCTCCTCCATCTCCTCCAACTCTCTCACTATAAGGGACCTCCTGCAGCTCATTCAACTCTCCATATCTCTCTAAGCTCATCCAGCCCATATAACCCTCCATATATATGAAACCTCCTGCAGCCACTGCAACCTTCCCTATCTGTGTAAACCCTTGCAGGCCCTGCAACTTTTCATATCACTGTAACCTCCTCTAGCTCCTATAAACCTCCCTATCTATGTAACCCCCTGCAGCCCTACAAACCTCCATATTCCTTCCATCTCCTCCAGCACCCACAAACCTCCCAATCTGTGGGAACTCCTGCAGATCATACAACCCTCCATATCTCTCAAACCTCACAGAGCCTCTATAGCCACCCACATATATGTAACGTGCTGTTAATCCTGCAACATTCCTTAACTATGTAACACTCTGGAACCCATACAACCCTCCATATCACTGCAAGCTCGTCCAGATCCTACAACCCTGCCCATCTCTGTGACCTTCTGCAGATGTTGCAACCCTGCATATTTCTCAAACCCATCCAAATCTTAGAACCCTCCCTATCTATGCAGCCCCCTGCAACCTCCAGAACCCTTCATGTTTGTGCAACTTCCTCCTGCTCCTACAACCCTCCCTATATATGTAAACCCCAGCAGCGACTAAAACCCTCCATATCTCGGTTATCTCCTCCAGCTCCTACTGCCCTCCCTACTTATGAAAACGACGGCAGCCCACGCAGACCTACACATTACTGCAACCTCCTCCTGCTCCTACAACCCTCACAATCTGTGGGACTTCCTGCAGCGCATAAAACCCTGCATATCTCTGTAACGACATCCAACCCCTATAATTGTCCACATATATATGTAACCTCCGGCAGCAGTTACAACTCTCCCTATCTCTGTAACCTCCGACAGCTTCTACAGCTCCCTCTATCTATGTAACACCCTGCAACCCTACAATGCTCCACATCACTGTAACCTGCTCCAGCTCCTATAGACTTCCTTATCTATGCAAGCCCCTGCAGCCCTTAGGTCCCTCCATAACTCTGTAATCTCCTTCAGCTCCTACAACACTCTCTACCTCTGCAACCTCCTCCAACCTATCTCATCCTTCATATGTATGTAACCCCCTGCAGCCCCTACAAGCGTCCAGATCTCTGTAAAATCCGCCAGCTCCTACAATCCTCCCTATCTGTATAACTCCCTGCAGCCCTCCATATCTATGCAACCTTCTACAGCTCCTACAATGCGCCAGCCATCTAAGTGACCTCCTGCAGCTCCTACAACCCTCCATAACTCTTTAACATTCTCCAGACCCTATAACCCTCCATATATATGTAAACTCCTGCAGCCCCTACAAACATCCATATCACTACAACCTCCTGCATCTCTCGCAATCTGTGGGACCTGCAGCAGCTGTACAACCCTCCATGTCTCTGTAACGTCCACTAGCCCCTATAACCCTCCATATCGATCTAACCCCCTCCACCTCCTACGACCATCCCTTTCTGTGCAACCTCCTGCAGCCCCTATAACCCTCCATATCGCTGTAACTTCCTCCACCTCCGACGACCATCCCTTTCTGTGCAACCCTCTGCTTCCCCTTGATTATTTGATTAGATTAGAGATACAGCACTGAAACAGGCCCTTCGGCCCACCGAGTCTGTGCCGACCATCAACCACCCATTTATACTAATCCTACACTAATCCCATATTCCTACCACATCCCCACCTATCCCTATACTTCCCTACCACCTACCTATACTAGGGACAATTTATAATAGCCAATTTACCTATCAGCCTGCAAGTCTTTGGCATGTGGGAGGAAACTGGAGCACCCGGAGGAAACCCACGCAGAAACAGGGAGAACTTTCAAACTCCACACAGGCAGTCCCCAGGATTGAACCCGGGTCGCTGGAGCTGTGAGGCTGCAGTGCTAACCACTGCACCACTGTGCCGCCCTTCAGCCATCCATATCTCTGTAACCTCCTCCAGCCCCTACAACCCTCCCTTATCTATGTAAGCACCTATAGACCCTAGAACCCTCCATATCTCTGTTATGCCCTCCATCTCCTATAACCCTCCTGATCTACGTAACCCACTGCAGCCCTGACACACCCCCATATCACTGCAACCTCCTCCAGCTCCTACAACCCTCCTACTTCAAGGGTCCTCCTGCAGCTCATACAACCCTCCATATCTCTCTTACCTCATGCAAACTTTGTAATCCTCTATATATATGTAACACCCTGCACCCCGACAACCGTCCAAATCTCTGTAGCCTCTTCCAGCTCCTACAACTCTCTCTATCTATGTATCCCCCTGCATCCCCTGCAGCTCTGTATATCTCTGAAACCTTCTCCAGCTCATAAACCCCGCACCCATCAATGTGACCTCCTGCAGCCCTTACAGACTTCCTTATCTCTGCAATGTCCCCCAGCTCTGACAAACCTCCCACTCTCAGGGACCTCCTGCAGCTCATACAAACATCCATATCTCTCTAAGCTCATCCAGCCGTAAAAACCCTCCATCTATATGTGACGACTCCTCCAACCATTCCTATCTATGTAAACCCGTCCAGCTCGGACATCCTGCCACATCTCTGTAACCAGCTCCATTTCTTACAACCTTCCATATCTCTGTTATCTGCTCCAGCTCCTACAACTCGACCTATCTACCTAACCTCCTGCAGCTGCTGCAAACCTCCATGTCTTTAAATCAACAAAATAATAGTTTAATTAGAAAATGTAAATTCGTAAACACTACGAAGACATAAACAACATTTAAAATAGAAAAAATTATAGTCCTTGCAAATTTGCAGCCCTATGTTGCTTGAAGTCCTCACAGCTGTTGGATGGGGACAAAATAGGTTATTCAACAGTAAAACAGTCTGTCGTCGAAATCCAGTACTAAGTGATGTTTTCCTTCTCCAGCGGTGACCACAGTAGATCAACAACTCACAACCACTTTCAATAGAATCAATCTGGCTTTAGAGTGCTTGAGGGATAAAAGATTGTCACAGTATAACTTCCCTTCCTACTGTTTAAATTATCAGAGATATCTGTTTCGGCCTGATTTTTTTTTTAAATTTTGAGAGATAATAATAAACAAACAGACTAAATTCTCTTCCTCCTCTCTAAAATGGGCTAAGACTCTTCTTTCAGGTGCTAACACGTCGATGTCTGTCTGTTTCCTCTGTTAGAATACTCTGTTTGCACTCTTAGACAGTTCAAAATTAAGTTGTAACAAACGTGTCTCTCGATGCTCAGTATGAATGGCTGTTTGAAAGACAAGCGAATGCACTTTTTCAGTAACTCCGAAGGCCTGCTTGTTCTTAAAGCAGTATTGCTCCTTTGCTGTCTTAAGGACACACCACATATTTCCCCGAGAGAATAAAAAGGATCATGACAGTCTCCATAACCTCCTGCAGCTCCTACAACCCTCCCTGTCTATGTAACCTCCTCCAGCCCCAACAATCCTTCTTATCTCTAACCTACTCCAGCCCAGACCACCCTCCCTATCTCTGCGACCTCCTCCAGCCCCAGCACCCACCCTATACCTGTAAACACCAACAGCCTCTGCAACCCGCTGAAACCTCTGCGATCTTCTAATTCATGCTTCTTGCAAACCCCAAATGACCTCCACCAGCCCACCATCTGACTCAGTGAGAGAGTGAAAGAGAGAGTTGGCAGTGACCAAGCTGTGGGAAAGTAAGAGAGATGGACTAAGTAGTATTTCTCGGAAATGAAAGCAAATATTAGTGATGAACAGACAAGTGTAGATTTCCAGCATCTGCAGCATTTTAATTTTGGAACAGTAACTTTTGTTTTCAGCGATGGACCCAGTTGGGGTGCTGGAGAGACAGTAGCTGCTGATTCCACGTCTCTCCGGCGGGGGACGCTCTGACTCTCCTCCTGTCTCCTTTCTCTCCACTCCTCCAAAGGTCACCTCATTGCCTCTGAGCTGCTGCTTTTCGACATGTGTGACGCCCCTGCCCCCCGCTATTGTATTTCTGGTCATCTGGCTGTCGGTCACCTATTGCACATCGGGGATGAATATTAGATTCATGGACTGCAAACACTGGGACTTGCCCCTGGTCTGCAGTCAGTTTTGTTTATTGCTTAATTGAATAATTGATCTAACCGGACATCTCACCGCACTCTTGACCTGCTCTCTGAACTTGGCCTGAGTCGTCCCATAAATAAATGTATTTGTGCAGCAACTTAAATTCATCATCATCAATCCGACTTGTCGAAATATGTATTCCGAATCACTGTAATCCCTGTGAGCCGTTCCTGATATGGTATAATATAAGTATTCGATAACAAACACCAACCACAGAAGTATGAAGCTGCCAGATATGGTGAAGAGTAAAATCACAGACTTCCTTCTGCTCTCCATCTCTGGGTCACTGCAATTCTCTCCCTTTCTTTGTCCCTTCAGTCCCTTGCGAACTCGACTGGCCACCAAAATGTGTCTGACAGTTAAAGCATTGAGTAACAGAATTAAAGTGATTGGGAGCAATGGGTATAAAAACTTATCAAACCAGTCAAACCCCGACCATCCAGGATCAGTATAATAGCTTGGCTTTCGATAACAGAACCATGGTACTTTGTTGATGATCTCTGGAGGTTCATATGCAAAGTAAAATGGGACGTTTTTTAAGCAGAGCAGAATGCCGGCTGTTGCTAGAACAAAAACTGCAGTTTTCTCGGTGCAATATTTTGTTTTCAGCTTCTGGCAACAAATGGCCACAAATCGATCAAAGGTGAAAGTGACGGTGAACCAGACAGAACAATCTGTGGCTGCATGAATCAGGGCAATGATAACACTACACACAGGCGTGATGTAAATTAAAACTTCTGGGAAATAATAATAATTGATCCTGAACAGTATGACCACAGTGATAATGACCAGTCGATCCGCCATTGCCATGCCCACCAGGTAGCGAGTGGTGCAGGTGGAGAGGCCGCACTTTCCCCAGGACAGGATCACAATCGCCAGTAAAATCACTGTCAGTGAAAGAATGAGAAAGTGAGTGGAAGTAACCAATCAAACGCTCGAATTGTCTGACCCAGACAGTAAGCACAGACACAGACCATGCTCCGTTATCGGAGAAAAATGCTGCAGATGCTGGAAATCTGAAATATAAGCAGAAAGTGCTGGAAATACTCAGCAGGTCGGGCAGAATCTGTAGAGCTGGAAGCAGAATTAACGTTTCCGGTCTGTGACGTTTCATCACAACTGTTCTGAGCAAAGAATAGTCCATGCATCAGATACAAAGGCAGGATATTTAGTGCATGCGTCCACAGCATCAACATTTGAGTGTGAAATATTCCAATGTTTACACCACATGTCCACATGCCTAGCATATACAATAGTGTCCCTGCACAGGGGTCAGGATCAGGATACTCTGAGGATTTTCATTCCAAGAGCAGAGCTGCTGAGGAAGAGAGGAGAAACATGGGGAATGGTGAGTGAATGAAACAGCACAAATAAATTAGAAGTGAGGGCTCTCAGAACGATCCAGCAGGAGATGGTCAGCGGATACTGTCTCGGAAACGGCTTCATGGTGTCTGCCAGGCAAGATCTCATTGATTGGGAGTTGAGGGACAGCTCGGCTTTACTGGACTTTGACATGTACAGAAATGTAAAAGAACCTCTGAGGCACAGCTCTGGAAGAACGTGTCGTGCACTGTGGGACAATTGGGGCAGAAAGTCCCAGTGGATTAGGATTCGGTGCCTGAAGAAAGGAGAGGGATCCTCTGAGGGGAGTAATTAATGTCAGTTAATGGTGAATACATTCGAAAAAACCTTCATGATATTTAAGGTAGAAAATGGGGAGTTATTTGATAAATTTATCGAAGAAAGGGCAAACTGTCTAGTTCAGATGGATTACATCCACACATACTTTGAAAGATGGGGAAGCGATAAGAGAGACACGATTATCTGTTCATTAATGTTCATCAGAGTGGGGAATAGTGCCAGAGAACTGACGGACAGCTAATGTGATTCTTGTATTTAAGACGGAAGATATAACTTGTTGAAGGAACGATAGACAATTAAGCATAACGTTAGTGGTAGGAATAATCATGGAATACTTATTCAAAGATTTAACAGTGAAACATCCAGAAACACCTAGCAGTGTCGTATTATTATTAATTATTATTACTATAAACGTGTTTGAATAATATCAGAAAGAGTAGAGAAGTGTTAAACAGTCCATACAATTGACATTAATTTTCCAAAGGCCTTTGATAAGCAACCACACAGCAGACTCATGACTACTGTCAAAAATAGTTATGTTATGGGACAAGCAGCAGAATGGAGAGCAAGCTGACTCCAGAAATAGGAAACATGGAATATGGGTTAAAGGTAGTTCGTCAGATTGGCAGAAGTTGGGAAGTGGTTTCCACAAGGATCAGCCCTCGGAATACTGTCATTCAACAGTTACAGGAATGATATCAACTCGGGAAGCAGTAGCACAATTACAAAATCCGCAGAAAAATCCAAATTGAGAGGACAGTTAATGCAGAGGAAGAATGCAACAAAATAACTGAAAACATCATTTATAGCAGTTAACAGATTTGCACAATGGGAATTTAAATAGCAAATGTTTTCACTGCAGCTAAGTCTGACGTGTTGAATTGTGGTCAGAAAAATAAGTTTCCCAAATAATCTTTGGAAGATAAGAGTCCAAATGGTTTCGAAGGGAAAAGGGGTTCAGGGGTTTAGATTCAGAAATCATATCCTGGGTTAACATGGCCATAAAATACTAACAAAGCATTGGAGTTCATTTCCTGTGAAAGGAGTTGTAACAGCCGAGAACTGATATTAAACTCATATAGAACATTGGTTAATCCACAATTAGAGTTCGATGTACAATCCTGGACTCCATGTGACAAAAAGGCTCTTGATTTATCCGAGAAGGTGCAATTTTTTTTAACCAGGACGATAGTAAAACAGAGAGAAGTGTACTATTCGTTTCATCATTAACAGTTCACTAATATTATTACTCAATGCCCCTGGTCTGATATCTGTCATGAAAATCCGATATGTGAGACACTTAGAAACAGCTGTCTCTCCTCACTGGGACACACCTCATTGAGCTCAGGGAAGCAATTGTTGCAGTTTCCATCTATCGAGACGCTAAACCAGCCATAAGAACTGATTGAAATAACCTTAGTCATTTGCAAAAGTGCATGTTTGAATAACTGGATTTCGATATTCATTCTGTGTATTAGCACGATCGTAAAAAGCAGCACTTTTGACATACAGATTCTCAGAGCCGTTTTGGGGCAATGCATTAATCAACACTAAAAATACTTAAGTGTTCACAATAAATATAATCAGAATACGAAACGTCATTTTACAGAGGATTAGAATGCTTTAATAATGCTTCTCTGCTGTGTAACTGTAAGAAAGTAGTTAATATCTGATTCTGTTGGGGCAGTTCAATGCATACACTTATTAGCAGACATCAGCGAAAATCGTCCCCATTGCTATCAATGACTTGCGTCAATCACACAGCCAACTTCAAGGAAAGGAGAGATCAGTCACCGGAAACAATGATTTCAGCACAGAATCGGATTGTCCAATTGTACTCAGTATAAAACGACACTGAAAGATGCTCCCGGTAATACATGGTCACTGGGGTCAGGTTTTCCACTCCAGTTAGTGACCACACTCAGTACACTACCACACTGAAAGTTACTCCCAGTAATACATTATCACTGGGGTCAGGTGCTCCACTCCAGTTAGTGACCACACTCAGTACAATTCTACAGTGACAGTTACTCCCAGTAATACATTATCACTGGGATCAGGTGTTCCACTCCAGTTAGTAACCCACACTCAGTACAATTCTACAATGACGGTTACTCCCAGTAAGAATTGGCCACTGGGTCTTGTATTCAATCAGTGACCTACACTCATTTCGATTTTACACCAAGTGATACTTCCACTAGTACCTTCACTCTTAGAGTTGTTTTTCCTGAGCTCCAAGTCAACATTGCACAATATTCCATAAATACAATAATATGATGACTGAGAGAGCCTGTCAGTTAGAAACAGAGGTTTATTGTCAGCTCAGACAATGAAATAAAACTAGAGGGATAATTTCGGATATTTGACAGAAGAAACTTATATTGCATCTCAAATGTCTGTATATCGGTGACCACTAGATCAGTATGTAATATTAGCTGCCACAGAGTAAAATCATAGGCCAGCTCACACTCAGATTTACAACTTACCGGGAACACCAATGATGCCAAGGATCAAGTAATATATTTTCACGATACTATAAAATGTTTTAATCATTTTCTTTGTGAAGTGATCTGTTCGTTCTTGCTCCAGGCAATCGCTCTGTATTAAACTCTGAGGCAATACTTTCGCAGAGCCTGTTATTAATAGTCTGTGGGATCTCCATGGAGTATTGATGTTGCCACATTGTTCAAACCGTTTGTTTTTAAATTGAACAAACAGATTACGACGTCAAGGTCAGTCTGTGTTGTGATAGAATATATTTATTTTGGAGATTGTATTGGCAAACCTCAAAGACTGGAAAATTCTCATCACATTATATAACTAATTAAAGTTTGATGTTGTATTCTCTGAGCAGCAAGGTTGTTCTTTCAAACACCATCTGTCACACCTCTAGATCGCATGTTGTTTCAATGCTGTCCTTCACTCAATTGTGGTTCGGGTGGTGAAGGGCAGGTTGCAGCCATCGTCCTCACTGTAAAAATGGGGAGAAGTCTGACTGCTATGGCTAAAATTCCGGGGAGTCCTTCACCATCTCATTGGCAGCTGCCTTCAACTATCCATGGCGAGCAGAGATGTAGGAGGAGACAAAGGTCAGGCAGAGGGTTAACCAGAGAGGAAAGTTCACTGCCACAGAATATCATAGCAAGCAGAGAAACAGCAGGGTTCCAATCAGCCCCTCAAGCCGATTCCATCGGAACAGGAGGAGACCGTGCACCCTCTCAAGCCTGTTACACAGGAAATAAGAGGAAGCCAATTAGTCCTCTCGAGGCTTTTGCACAGAAACAGGACGAGACAATACACCCTTGAGTGTATTATGCAGGAACAGGAGGAGGTCATTCATCACCTCGAGCCTCTGCTGTCTTTTCATCGACGTTTCAGTGGAAAGAAGGAAGTTGGGGAATAGTTGTGGCGCCACAGTAGCGCAGTGGTTAGCACTACAGCCTCACAGCTCCAGGGACGCGGGTTCAATTCTGGGTACTGCCTGTGCGGAGTTTGCAAGTTCTCCCTGTGATCGTGTGGGTTTTCGCTGGGTGCTCCGGTTTCCTCCCACAGCCAAAAGACTTGCAGGTGATAGGTTAATTGGCCATTGTAAATTGCCCCTAGTTTAGGTAGGTCGTAGGGAATGTTGAATTACTGTAGGATTAGTATAAATGGGTGGTTGTTGGTCAGCCCAGACTCGGTAGGCCGAAGGGTCTTTTTCAGTGCAGTTTCTCAAAGTAAAAAGATGCGAGCTTTAACGCAACAGAGGGCTGCTTGGTAGGGAGAGGGGCGTGGATTTGTTTGCATACAACTGAGAGGGGAAAAGGGATATCATTATAAGGTCTCATTATAAACAGCATCTTAACACAGCTGCACTCCCTCATTACCTCCCCTCCGACACGGCAGCACTCCATCAATACTGACTCTGACCGTGCAGCACTCCCTTTGTACTAAGCTTCTGACAGTGCAGCGTTTCTTCAGTACTGACAGTCTGACAATGCAGTGCTCCCTCATTCGTGCCCTTCCAACACAGCATCACTTGCTTGTTGCACCTCCATCAGTGCTCGTCTCCTTTAATGTGGCACTCCCTCAGTACTGACCCTCCAGCAGTGCCACATTCACTGAGTACTGACTTCCGACAGCACATTCCCTCAGTACTGATCATCGGACAGTGCAGCATTCCCTCAGTACTGGTACTCTCAGTAAATCTGAAAAGGGGGACCATTGTTCACAAGACCATGCAAGTAGTGGGATGGGTTGAGAGTGCTGATCAAATATGCCGACTGGATCCGAAGATTAATAAATAGAGGTACAGCATGGAAAAACATACAATTACACAAAACCTCTATAAAACATTAATTGCGTTCCTGGTGGAGAGTTGTATCCAATTCTAGGCACCAAACTTTGGGAAGGATGTCAAGGTCTTGGAGAAGGTCCTCGAGGCGAATGACCAGAATGGTACCAGGCATCAGGGAATTCAGTGAATGTGGAGAGACTGGAGAAGCTGGGATTGTTCTCCTGAGAGGAAAGAAGGCTCAGAGGAGATTTAATCGACGTTTTAAAGTTCTGCTGGAGTAAATAAGGAAAAACTGCTTCCAGTGACAGGAGGGTCCAAAGCCAGAGGGACACAGATTTAAGGTAATCCGCAAAGGAATCAGCGGGGGAGATGAGGAGCATTGTTTTTATGCAGCGAATTGCGGTGATCTGGAATGCACTGCCTGAAAGGGCGGTGGAAGCAGATTGAATAGTAACTTTCAAAAGGTGAATTGGAGAAATGTGCGAAGGGGGATGATTTTACAGGGAAGGAGCAGTACGAATGCTCGGCTTGCTGGATAGCTCTTTCAAAGAGTCAACACAGGCAGGCTGGGCTGAATGGCCTCCTGTGCCGTATAATTCTATGCTTGGGTGTACTATCCAGAGTTAGCGAGAGAGCTGGGTTCAGCATCACGCACCCATTGCAGTGACAAGGGAAGGACTCGCTTCTGCATTGCCCACATAAAGAATCCGGTGAGATCGGCAAAATTGGGTGACTAAAGTCTAGACTTCCAAGCTTGAACGCGTTCAGAATCACTCGACAGCTTCCAACCTCCTCGTCCCGCAAACCCAGACAGCTCGATTCTACCTCCTTCCTAAAATCCACAAACAGGACTGTCCTTGCAGAATGTTCCTGCCCCACTGAAATTATTTCCTCCTATCTTGACTCTATCTTTTTTCCCGGTCCAGAGTCTTCCCACCTACTTCCGTGACTCTTCTGACGTCCTACATCATTTTGTTAATTTCCAGTTTCCTGGCACCAACCTCCTCCTCTTCACTATGGACGTCCAATCCCTCTACACCTCCATCCCCCACCAGGACGGTTTGAGGGCTCTCCGCTTCTTCCTTGAACAGAGGCCCAACCAGTCCCCATCCACCTCCACCCTCCTCTGCTTGGCTGAACTTGTTCTCACATTGAACAACTTCTCCTTTACCTTCACTCACTTTCTTCAAGCAAAATGGGTTACTATGGGTACCTGCATGGTTTCTAGTTATGCCAGTCTTTCTATGGGACATGTCGAACATTCATTGTTCGATTCCTACTCAGGCCCCCTCCTCCAACTCTTTTTCCGGTACAATGATGACTGTATCGGTGCCAATTCCTGCTCCTGCCCACAACTGGAAAATTTTATTTACCTTGCTTCCAATTTCCACCCTCCTCTCGCCTTTACATGGTCCATCCCCAACACTTCCCTTCCCTTTCTCGAATTTTCTGCCCTCTATCTCTGGGGATAGGCTGTCTACTAATATTCATTAAAAGCCCTCCGACACCCACAGCTACCTCGATTACACTTCTTCGCACCCTGCCTCCTGTAAGGACTCCATTTCATTCTACAAGTTTCTCCGTCCCTGACGCATCTGCTCTGATGATGCTACCTTCCATGACAGTGCTTCTGATATGTCTTTCTTTTTCCTAACCCGAGGATTTCACCACGCCCCCACCCCCGCGCCCCCCCACCCCACCATTGTTGAAAGGACCCTCAACCATGTCCAGGCCATTTACCACACTTCTATCCTCACCCCTTCCCCTCCCTTCCTAATGGCAACAGGGTTCCCCTTGTCCTCACTTTCCACCCCACCAGCCACCACATCCAAAGGAAAATCCTTCGCCATTTACGCCATCTCCAGTGTGATGCCACCACCAAACACAACTTCCCCTCCGATCCACTGTCAGCATTCCGAAGGGATCGTTCCTTCTGTGACAGCCTGGTTCACTCCTCCATTACCCCCAACATCTCGTCCCCTTCCAACGGCACCTTCCTGTGCAATCGCAGGAGGTGTAATACCTGCACTTTTACCTCCTCTGTCCTCACTATACAAGGTCCAGAGCAGTCCTTTCAGGTGAAGCAGTGATTTACTTGTACTTCGTTCAATGTAGTTTACTGTATTTGCTGCTCACAATGTGGTGTCCTCTATACTGGGAGACCAAACACAGACTGGGTGACTGCTTTGCGGAACTACTTCACTCAGTCCGAAATCATGACTCTGAGCGTCCGGTTGCTGGCCATTTCAACACCCGCCACCCCCCCCCCCACCCACCCCACCCCCGCCACCACACACCCACACCCGCTCTCATGACCACACCTGGGATTGCTGCAGTGTTCCAGTGAACATCAACAAAAGCTTGAGGACAAGCATCTCATTTGCCAATTAGGCACACTACAGCTTGCCGGACTGAACATTGAGTTCAATAATTTCAGAGCATGCCGCCCCCACCAAACCACCAACCACCATCCCTACCACCACCCCCCCCCCCCACCCCCACACCCACACACACCTTTTTATTTTCAGTTTTTTTTCTTTGTTTCATTTTTTATTTTTATTTTATTTTAGTTTGTTTCATCATTCATTCATCTTACCATGTGCCTGCCCACTGTATTTGTCATGTTTGTGCTTTGAGCCAGGTCTGTTTAATTTTCTTTCCATTAACACCCTCTCTGCAGAAACACTTTGTCTTTCAGCACACCAGGAACATACCTTTTGCCTTTGCTCCATGACTTTCTTGTCAGTTAGTCTCTGTGACCCTGCCCTATCAACGCCTTTACTTTTGGTATCTCTTGCCCCATCCCGGCTGTATTTGCTTAAAACCTATTACATTTCTAACCTTTGCCAGCGTCAAAGTGAACTGTGATGTCAGTCGTGGAAATCTCTTGCTGCCCCTGTGAGAGTCTGTGAGAGTATGCCTCTTTTAAGCTGCTGGAACTCCGTGCACCGGTGCCTGTCTCCTTGCAGGTCCATTCAGTCTCGCTCTCAGTGTTGATTGTAGGTCCTGAGTTAAGATGACCAGTCTGGACCCTTCATCCTGACTGCAGCACAGTGCCTCCGATGTGGCAGCTTTTTATATTGGTGACCCAATTCCCCAGGTAGTGTACGGTAAAGGTACAGCTTGAGGTTAGGATTCACATCAGATCAGGGTTCACATTCATTTTAATACAAGTTCGGCTGTCATTTGGCATGTAAGTTTAGGTTAAGATAAAGGTTAATGTTGGGGTTCAGATTATGATTGAGTTTATGAATAGAGTCAGGTTTAAGGTTAGGTCTACGGTGACTGTACGTTTTATGGTTAACGTCAGGTTTAAGGCGAGGGTTAGGATTTGTTTTACAATTAGGGCTAGGATTAATGTTAGTGTTCAGGTTGTAGTTGGGTTCCGGCTAAGTATTAGCTTTAGGTTTAGGGTTACATTTACTTTTACAGTTAGGGCTTAGTTTGCGTTAAGATTAGAGTTACCTTTGCAGTTTTGGTTTGGATTACGGTTGCAGTTATGGTTCAGTCTCGGATTTGGTTTAGAGTAACTGTTAGGGCTAGGCTTAGGTCAAGAGATAGTATTAGACCTCGGTTACACTTTGGTTTATGGTAGTCGTTAGTCTTAGTGTTAAGTTTATTGCTACTCTTACAGTTATGTTTTGTGTTCGGGTTCCATATAAGTTTAGGTTAAGGGTCAGAGCTCGGGTTACAGTTAAGGGTTACACTGAGGGTAGCTTTAGAGTTAGTGTTTGGCTTAGGGTAGCATTGTTGTTAAGGTTACGGTCACAATTATGGTTATGATTGGCTCTCCATTAGAGTCATGTTAGAGTTCATGTAATTTTTAGGGTTAACGTTAGGTGGGGTTAGAATTAGTGTGACACTAGCTTTTGCGCTATATTTGGGGATAGGATAGCATTTGGACTAATGTTTGTGTTAGGGAAGGGTTGCAGTTCCAGTCAGGATTAATGTTAGCACTGTTCTTAACTTTGAGGTGAGGATTGCTGCTCGGGTTCGAGTTAGGGTTAGGTTTTACGTTGAGTTTTGGGAAAGGGTTACATTGATGTTTAGGTTGAGGATTAGAGATGGGTTTGCTGTTTGGATTCGCGTTCGGTTCCTGCTAAACCGAGAGATTGGATTAGGGTTCTGCTACTAGTTAGTGTTATGGCTACATTTGGATCGTGTTGCACTTTGTATTAAGGTTTTATTTTATTTTTTATTTATTTGGAGATACTGAAACAGGCCCTTTGGCCCACCAAGTCTGTGCCGACCAACAACCACCCATTTATGCTAACCCTACATTCTCTACCACATCCCCACCATTCTCCTACCACCCACCGACACTCGGGGCAATTTTCAATGCCAATTTACCTATCAACTTGCAAGTCTTTGGAGGTGGGAGGAAACCAAAACACCCGGCAGAAACCAATGCAGACACAGGGAGAACTTACAAACTCCACACAGGCAGTACCCAGAACTGAACCCGCGTCGCTGGAGCTGTGAGACCACTGCGGTGCTAACTACTGCGCCGCTGTGCCACTAAGGCAACGGATGGTGTTAGGTTTAGGAAGAGGATTAGGTTTAGGCGTCATGCCAAAATTAGATTTAAGCTTGTGAAAGAAAATTTGAGAGGGAGTTAACAACAACTAATAAATGTATAGTTCCTTTACCATAAGAAAACATCTCATGAAGCATGACAGGAGTTTTATATAACAAAATGTCTCACCAATCATGTAAGGAGATAATAGGACAGGTGACCAAAAGGTTGGTCAAAGGGGGAGACTTTGAGTAGTGCCTTAATGGAAGAGAGTGAACAGTGGAGAGGATTAGGGGAAAATTACAGAATTTCGGGCGCATGCAGCTGAAAGCACCCGTGCTATTGTGTAGTGATAAAAATCAGAAAGCTCAAGAAGCCAGAACTGGAGGAACACAGATATCCTGATGGTCTGTATAGACTGCAGGAGGTTAGACATATAGTGAGTGTTGTCGGGACTGGAGGAGTTCACAAATATAGGGAAGGTTGGAGGCCCCGGCAGAGGTTACAAAGTAGGGATAGCTGTAGGCTTGGAGAATGTTACTGAGATGCAGTGGGTTGTGGGTGCTGGAACAGATTACACTGATATAGGGACGCTTGCAGGTGCTGGAGGAGATTGCAGTCAGAGGGACGACTGTAGGGGCTGGAGAAGATTACAGTGCGATGGTTGTATATAGGAACTGGAGGAGACTGCAGTGATAAGGAGTGAAGCCATGGAGGGATTTCAAAACACGGATAAAAATGTTAAAACAAACGCATTGTTTGACTGGGATCAATGTATGTCGGGAAATGATGGATGAGGGTTTGTTGGTGCATCTGAGGACAAGGGCAGCAGAGTTTTGGATGATTAAGTTTACAGAGGGGGGAGTGTAGGAGCCTAGCCAGGAATGTATTGGAATCGAGCTGGCTAGAGGTAAATAAGCCATTGCTATGTGGTTCAGCGGAGGATGTATGGAGGGTGTCAAACAAAATTGTGGTGCTGAAAGTAGACATTCGGAGTGATGGGAGGTTCGGCTCGGGGTCAACTATAACACCAAAATTGTGAGCAGTCTGGTTCTGCCACAGCCAGTTGCCAAGGAGAAGGATTTTTAAAAAAAATTATTATTCACTTCATGCAATATGGACGTCGCTGGCCAGGCCAGCCATTATTTTCTACCCCTAATTGCCCTTGAGAAGGTGGTAGTGAGATGCCTTCTTGATCCACTGCAGTCCATGTGGGGTAGGTACACCCACAGTGCTGTTAGGAAGGGAGTTCCTGGATTTTGACCCAGCGACAGTGAAGGAAAGGTGGTACACTTACAAGTTAGGATGGTGTGTGGCCTGGAGGACAACTTGCAGGTGGTGGTGTTCCCATGCATCTGCTGTGCTTTTCCTTCTAGTTGGTAGAGGTCGCAAGTTTGGAATGTGCTGCCTGAGTCGCCTTGGTGCATTGCTGCAGTGCATCTTGTAGATGATATACACTGTTGCCAATGCGCATCGGTGGTGGAGGGAGTGAATGTTTGTGGATGGGGTGCCTGTCAAGTGGGCTGCTTTGTCCTGGATGGTGTCGAGCTTCTTGAGTGATGTTGGAGCTGCACCCATCCAGGCAAGTGGAGAGTATTCCAACACACTACTGACTCGTGCCTTGCAAATGCTGGACAGTCTTTGGGGCGTCAAGAGGTGAGTTACTCGCAACAGGATTCCTAACCTCTGACCTGCTCTTGTAGCCATGGTATTTATATGGCTACTCCAGTTCAGTTTCTTGTCAGTGGTAACCCCTAGAGATGCTAACAGTGGGGGGATTCAGCGATGGTAATGCCATTGAATGACTAGGGGAGATGGTTAGATTCTCTCTTGCTGGAGATGGGCATTGCCTGGCACTTGTATGGCGGGAAGGTTAATGGCCACTTATTAGCCGAGCCTGGATATTGCCCAGGTCTTGCTGCATTTCTACACAGACTGCTTCAATATCTGAGGAGTCACGAATGGTGCTGAACATTGTGCAATCATCAGCGAACTTCCCCATTTCTGACCTCATAGTTTAAGGAAGAAGAGATAGGGGAAGCGTTAAATGAATATTTTTCGTCAGTATTTACAGTCGAGAAAGAAAATGTTGTCGAGGAGAATACTGAGATACAGACTACTAGGCTAGATGGGATTGAGGTTCACAAGGAGGAGGTGTAAGCAATTTTGGAAAGTGTGAAGATAGATAAGTCCCCTGGGCCAGATGGGATTTATCCTAGGATTCTCTGGGAAGCCAGGGAGGAGATGGCAGAGCCTTTGTCCTTGATCTTTATGTCGTCATTGCCGACAGGAATAGTGCCGGAAGACTGGAGGATAGCAAATGTTGTCCCCTTGTTCAAGAAGGGGAGTAGAGACAGCCCTGGTAATTATAGACCTGTGAGCCTTACTTCGGTTGTGGGTAAAATGTTGGAAAAGGTTATAAGAGATAGGATTTATAATCATCTTGAAAAGAATAAGTTCATTAGCGATAGTCAGCACGGTTTTGTGAAGGGTAGGTCGTGCCTCACAAACCTTATTGAGTTTTTTGAGAAGGTGACCAAACAGGTGGATGAGGGTAAAGCCGTGGATGTGGTGTATATGGATTTCAGTAAGGCGTTTGATAAGGTTCCCCACGGTAGGCTATTGCAGAAAATACGGAAGTATGGGATTGAAGGTGATTTAGTGCTTTGGATCAGAAATTGGCTAGCTGAAAGAAGACAGAGGGTGGTGGTTGATGGCAAATGTTCATCCTGGAGTTTAGTTACTAGTGGTGTACCGCAAGGATCTGTTTTGGGGCCACTGCTGTTTGACATTTATATAAATGACCTGGATGAGGGTGCAGAAGGGTCGGTTAGTAAAGTTGCGGATGACACGAGGTCGGTGGAGTTGTGGATAGTGACGAAGAATGTTGTAGGTTACAGAGGGACATAGATAAGCTGCAGAGCTGGGCTGAGAGATGGCAAATGGAGTTTAATGCGGAAAAGTGTGAGGTGATTCACTTTGGAAGGAGTAACAGGAATGCAGAGTGCTGGGCTAATGGGAAGATTCTTGGTAGTGTAGATGAGCAGAGAGATCTTGGTGCCCAGGTACATAAATCCCTGAAAGTTGCCACCCTGGTTAATAGGGCTGTTAAGAAGGCATAGTAGTTGGCAGGAAAAAAGACAGAGGCGCAAGGGGAGAGCCAACTGTGCAACAGCCCCAACAAACAAATTTCTCTGCAGCACCTGTGGAAGAGCCTGTCACTCCAGAATTGGCCTTTATAGCCACTCCAGGCGCTGCTTCACAAACCACTGACCACCTCCAGGCGCGTATCCATTGTCTCTCGAGATAAGGAGGCCCAAAAGAAAAGAAGAAGGCATATGGTGTGTTAGCTTTTATTAGTAGGGGGATCGAGTTTCGGAGCCACGAGGTCATGCTCCAGCTGTACAAAACTCTGGTGCGGCCGCACCTGGAGTATTGCGTGCAGTTCTGGTCACCGCATTATAGGAAGGATGTGGAAGCTTTGGAAAGGGTGCAGAGGAGATTTACTAGGATGTTGCCTGGTATGGAGGGAAGGTCTTACGAGGAAAGGCTGAGGGACTTGAGGTTGTTTTCGTTAGAGAGAAGGAGGAGTAGTGGTGACTTAATAGAGACATATAAGATAATCAGAGGGTTAGATAGGGTGGATAGTGAGAGTCCTTTTCCTCAGATGGTAATGGCAAACACAAGGGGACATAGCTTTAAGTTGAGGGGTGATAGATATAGGACAGATGTCAGAGGTAGTTTCTTTACTCAGAGAGTAGTAGGGGAGTGGAATGCCCTGCCTGCAACAGTAGTAGACTCGCCAACTTTAAGGGCATTTAAGTGGTCATTGGATAGACATATGGATGATAATGGAATAGTTTAGGTCAGATGGTTTCACAGGTCGGCGCAACATCGAGGGCCGAATGGCCTGTACTGTGCTGTAATGTTCTATGTTCTATGTCATTGACGAAGCAGCTGAAGATGGTTCGGCCTAGGATACTACCCGAAGGATCTCCTGCAGTGATGTCCTGGAAATGAAATGATTGACCCCCAACAACCACAACCAGCCTTCTTTGCGCTGGGTGCGACTCCAAGAAGTGGAGAGCTTCCCCCGATTCTCATTGACTCCAATTTTGCTATGGCACCTTGATGCCATACTCAGACAAAAGCTGCCTTGATGTCAAGGGCAGTCACTCTCTCCTCACCCCTTGAGTTCAGCTCTTTTTCCAATGTTTGAAAAAAGGCTGTAATGAGGTCAGGAGCTGAGTGGCCCTGGTGGAACCCGAACTGTGAATCACTGAGCAGGATGAAACTGGTATCTATGGTATGGAGCTGTAATCGGGACAGAAGACAATGGGTTTAGTCTTCCCAATATTTAATGGCTGGAAATGACTACTCATGCAATTCTCGATGTCAGATAAGTCCGATAAGCAGCCTGATGATTGTCAGAGCTTGGATGTGTCGAGAGAAGTGTTGATGAGATAGAGCTGCGTGTTATAACTTTACATGTCTGCAGACAGGTCAAGAAGAACGAGGAGGAGGGTTTAGCTTTGTCTCAGTCACCTAAGATGCAATTCCTGACTTTGAAAGGAAATCTTTCAATACTGTCGGATGGCAGAAACCAGACTGAAGAGATTCAGGTCTGGAGTTCCTGGAAATATCGCAACGGATTTGCAAGTAAACAACAACTTTAAGGACATTAGAGAGAAAATGGAGGATGAAGACAGGATGGTAGTTTGCATGGATGGAGATGTCAAGGGTTTATTTTGCTTGAGGATGGGAGATAAGAGC